>NW_027395688.1:0-253888 GCF_004382785.1 Trichoderma ghanense | reverse complement strand
AGTAAGGATATGCTTCTTAGCCTTTTTAGTTTAAGAGGGATATTAGTTAGCTAAGTGGTATAAAGAGATCTTAAAGTAAAGACTTTACTAAACTGTTATAAATCTTATTACTAGTAATAAAGTAGGGGTAAGTATATGCCCTATTAGCTAGGTAATTAATAAAGAGTTTAAAGAGGGAGTTAAAGTAAAAGGGCGGTGGCTTATTAACTAAATAGCTTAGTCTGGCCTTATTAGTAATATTAGAACCAGTTACCTAATTAACTAACTTATAAACATTGCGCTATATATCCTAGTTAAACGCATTAATAATTATGCTGTGGAGGTATTTAAGCTATATGCAGCAGGCCTGTTTATTATTATAAATATTATATTTAGTAGCCTATAAGCTTGCCTGCTATATATAGAAGTATATACTGTAAATATCTTTAATCGCTTTTTATTAACAGGTATAGTCTTAGTGCAAGAGCTAGTTACTAGCTATAATTTACTCCTTAATATTATAGCAGAAGTAGAAGGATAGCTAGTTAAATTTCCCTAGTTACTACTAGCTAAAGCTATAATCTTATAAAGCGCGCTGCATTCTTATTCCCTCCTTATAAACTATATCCCTAGCTGCAGTCCCTCTAATTACTTATTAATTATATTATAAGACTAACTCCTTAACTATAAGCGCAGAGCTAAAAGAGAAACAGATGCCTTAAAGTGCTACTAGTATAACTACTGTCTTTAATAAAGAGAACTTAAAAGAGGCAGTTAAGTAAATATACTTAAATAAGAAGTAGTGCCTGTTAATAAAGGCCTAGATAAGGCTGGCTATATTAAGAGATAAGATAGTAAAATATAGTATTATTATTCTAGCCTAGCTTAGCAGCTAGCCTAGTAATATAATATAGTGTAGGAGATAAAGGGAAATGCAGTCTTTAGCCCTAACTTTATAAGTAAATAGATGTTAGCCTAGTAAGTTAAGATCTGGCATATTAATATTAATATAAGCCTTGCTAAGCTAGTAACTATATATAAGAGTGCTAATATATTAGTAAACTCTATAAGTAGACTAGAGGTCTTATAAGTAGCTTAAGTTTAAGGCAAGTGCTTTTATATTTTAAGACTAGAAAGGGAATGCCTTAGCTAAGTTAAAAGGGCCTTTAATAAGATTATAAAATTAGCTATAAACCAGGCCCTTTATAAACTCCTTATTATACTAGGATATAGTAATAGTAATGCCTGCAGTATAGTTAAAGGTAATAAAGGGATATTTAGACTTAGTTAAATAAGGTTGCTTTTTATATATTATATAAGTGTTATTAGCTGCACTTTAAGTATATTATAACTACTAGAGTGATTTAAGACAGCACTTCCTCTATAATAGGATATAGTTATTAAGCAGTTTATCCTTAGCTAGCATTACCTGCTGCCTAATATTAATAAAGGTAGTGTCTTAGTCTATATAGGTAAAGTTAATGCTATAGTCTTACGCTATCTGCTACTTACTAAGTGCTTAATATAAAGATATTACTATATAGTAAAGCTTAGTGTTCTTAAATAAGATGTAGAGCTGCAGTCTGTAGAAGTTAAGGTGTTTATAGGCCTATAGCTTAATAGCTTTCTAAATAGCGTTAAGGTTACTAGGTAGTAGGGCATATTTTAATAGTTATTTTTAGCTAGTGTAGGTTATATACTCTCCCTTATCCTAGTTTAAGTTCTATCTTAAAAGTATTTTATATTCTGCCTTAGTAGCACTACTAGCAGCTATATAAGACTTTAGTAAGTGCTGTAGTATATTAGGCAAGTTAATATACTCCTAGAATGCTAGCAGCACTATAATATTTAGCTATCTTTTATAAGCGCTAGCAGAAAGGGCTTTTATCTTATATATATTACTATAGCTGCTTTTAAATATAGCTAGGAAGAAGATATAAATTTATATATTATCTAGGCTAAGGATATAGCTAAAGCAGTAGTTTAGTATTATATAAAGCGGCTGTATTATCTTACTGCTGTCTTTATTTAAAATATTAAGGGCTAAGTGTATATTATTTATAATACTAGACTGTATATAGTATATAGCTCTTTATAAAATGCCTTAGCTTACTACAGCTAGAGATAAAGGAAAGGCATAAAGGCTATTAATATTAAAGGACTTAACCGCCTTATTAGCTGTAATATTAGGATAAACTAAGTAATAGGTGTAAAGGCATAGTCTTAGGGGTAGTGTATTTAGGTCTGCAGTTCTTTTAAAGGCAGTCTGGCAGGTTTTAGCAATTATATTATAGTTATACACTTTATTAACAGTTATAAGGAGAAGATTTACTCTCCTTATCTTAAGGAGGTCCTTACTAAGATCTAGTAAATAAGGCAGCTTTATGCCTCCCTAGTATCTTTTAAAACTATGCTATATATTGCCTACTAAGCTATAGTAAAGGCTAATATAACCTTAGTCTGCTTAAGAAAGCGTTTTAGTATAATTAGCCTTATGCTTTTCTACTAAGTAATTAGGTATACTAGCCTATTTAGCTATAAGCATATAGTATAATATAGTGGTATAGCTTTTAATTAAGCTGCTGCTGCTAGGTAATGGCTAAGAAGCAGAGTGATTATAATCTCCCTAAATGCTAGTTTTTAATAATAAGGCGTTTAGCAAGAGGTTATATATATTTAAATTGCCTTTAAGGTGTTTATTTACTGCATTTTACTAAAAGGCAATAGCTTAATCCTTAAATACTTCTACACTTAATATAGCTATTAGCTAGTTAAAATTAGTAATAGGTAAAGACTATTATGCTTTAATAGTAAGTTAGCAGGCGTATTTAATAGTAATCAGGCTGCAGGTCTAGCCTCTATACTACTATATAATATAAAAGGTGGTTATTATAGGCATGGCTAATATAAGGTTAATAAATAATATAAGTTACTTTAAGGTAACTATAGCGCCTGCAGCATGCATTAATCCCTTAAGCAAGTCTGTAATAATAATAGTGTTTATTATTAAATTATAGCAGCTAAGTGTCTAATAGCTAACTGCAGTTACTTTAAGGTAAAAGATAGGTATAATAACTAGACTGCAGTTTAGTAATTATATTTCCTCTTCTAGAAGTAACTGTAAGTTATTAATATAAAAGGCTTTTATAATTATATAAATATAAGCTTTACTATAGTAGATAATAAGCTAGAATGCAGTAAGTAGGTCTTTTATTTTTAAAAAGTGTAATAATTAAATATAACAGGAGAGGTTAAATAACCTAATGCTTAAGAGAATATTATCTTTAATTAGGTTAAGGTAAGGGTCTGTATAAGTATATAAGTAAAGTTAAGTAAATGCCTAGACAGCTTATAGTATAGTCCTTTAAAAGCCTTATATATTTATATTAGCAGTAAGGGACTTAGTGGCCTAGTAAAGGAGTGTGTTCTTTTAAAGTGGCTGCTTTTATAATCTCTAACTCTATCTGCTTAAATAACTAGAGGCTGGTAATAGCTTTAGTAAAGGAGGGGATATATAGTAGTTTAAGATTTTATTATAAAGCACTTCTAGCTCTTTATTTAAAGCATTTAGTGTGTTTTTAGCTATATCTTTAAGTAATGCAGGCAGATCCTCCTCTTATATTACCTATATTTCTTTAGTAGCTTAGCTAAATAAGTTATTAGAGGGATTAGTAGAATTATCTTAGACAGGCAGGATAGACAGTAAGAAGTAGTTACTTAAAGGGGTAAGGGGTATATTAACACTTAGGTATATATAAAGGTTTATAGTAGTATTAGTAGATAGTAAAATGCTAGAGGGATGTAGTATTAAATAGCTAAATATAATCTTTAGTTAATTTAAGCTAGTTGCTGTTAGGGTAAGCGCTAATTTCTGTTAGTAGTAGTATCTTCTTTAATATTCTTAATTACTTTACTTATACTTAGTTTTACTATAGTATTTCTTTAGGCAGCCCTGTCTCTTTAGCTTTAATATACTTCCTGTTAGTAGGTAGAATATAGGTTAAAGCAGCATACTATTTATTATTAAGTGTAGATATAGCCACTTAGGTATAAGTAGATTAGTAAGGAAAAAGGGAAGAAGGGAAATATAAAAGTAGTTAGTGTTATATAATAACTTAGCAAGAAGCAAGTATAAATAGGGGGGCTTAATAGCATAGCTTAATTTCTATTAGCTAGGAAACTAGGCCAGACTAGCTAAAAAGGTATTTTTTATTAAGTAAGGCTTTCTANGTTGCATAACGCTAGGCTAAATATATACTAGTATAGATTTTTTAAAACCTTTATAATTAATTCTAGAAAAATGCTAGCAGAAAACGGAGAGAAGATTTAGAATATAGATTTTTTAATAGATTTTAATAGATTTTTTATTTAAGTTTTACCCTAAATTTTAAATTTTTTTTTTTTTTTCTATACCCCTAACCTTTACCCTTAAAGCAAGACGTGAGTAAAGAGACGACGAGTTACTATTCGTCTGTTACTCGAAAGCGAAAGGCGTGATCTTTAGCAAGATAACGGTTTGTAGGATTTGGCATAGAACTGCTGTGATTATATAATTCCCGCGCGGGTAATGCTCTGATAATTATCGCGTTATTATGCTGAGGTTATGGCAGGGAGGCTTTGGCGCCTGCGCGATAACGTTCTATTATCCGCGCGCGGCGCGACTGATGGATAATGTTATTAGTAATAAAGCGGAATGAGGTGCCGGTCTTGAGACTCTCGTATGTATTGCGAGGTCTGTATACAATAATAGGCGCCCCCGTGGTGGTGCACGCTGCGATTGAGATTCTGTAGATGAAAATTGGGATTTAGTAAGCTGTCTGTAGAGAGACTCAAGTTCCTAATGCATGAGAGAGGCTGCAAGTGGATAGGGGACTGTTCTTCTATATCTCAGTGGCTGAACTCCAATATGCATACATATATAAGATTCATGTTATACTTCGTTAGTCGCTGTGATACCTTTCCAAGGTGCATCCGCACTCCCCAGTCTGTATATAAATCAATGCTACGCTCAACGGCCATTGCACTGCATTCAGCAGTGCAGGGAAAGTCGAGATTGGCCGGCCTGCATAGAAGCTGATGCCCAATTGCTTTATCTTCTCTCCAGTCGCGGAATTGCTCAGAATCGGGAAGCGGCAGATATGGGTGCTCAATCCAAGTCCCCATCGGCACCAAAGTCGTCTGGTCATGAGGGCGAATGCAAGCCAGAACTCTCCCCGCTGCCATTGATATCGTTGAGCGGAATGTCTGTGTCTAGCTTCCTGTATCCTTTCCTTGCCCTGTATCTCTTCATGCCATACTTGACACTATACCTGACGCCAAAGATTGCCAATATCACGATTGTAATGGCCACAGTCGCCGAGACCCAAACCCTCCATCCGCGCAGGCAGCATGGGTACAAGGACATGAAGACACCGACCGCCCACTGCATCCAGGATTTCTTTCCCGGGTTATCGGGAGACAGCTTCTTCCGCACAAGTTGCTTGACAATGGGCCCCTGCGGCCCCGAGACGAATCGCTTGAGACCGAAATGAGGCACGGTTTTCTGACGAGGGTCACTGTCGGGATATTGCGCGTCACCCCAGAGTCCAGTATAGTAAAAGAAGGACGTCAGGTTTGTCGCTGCGGAGACGTTTGACTTGGGCTGGAAGATGTGTGTCAACTCGAAAGTAGCGGGATCGAGGTGATAAAAGTATGCCGAGAGAACGGGATCCCAGAGCCGTCCGGCATCGCAGTAGTCGACCAACGCTGAATCGTGGATGTGATCGCTGTGGAAGAAGATGCTAGTACCGGGCAATCGACGCTACGACTGGCAACCATCCAGTGGAACATGTGGACTCACCCGGGTGAAACATAATTCGCGTGCGACCCGTATGCGCTGAACACCAGAGGCTATCAGAGATCAGTTATGCACACTGTCCAACAAGCTTGCAGATGGGCATTCATGCAATCGTACTCGCTCATCTTTCATTAAAAGGGCCTTGTGATCCCAGGCATACGCAGCACCGCTCACATGCTGACTGTACCAGATGCCAATGGGCTTTCCATCGCGAAAGCGAACCATGTTATGCTCCCTTCGTTGCGCAGCCCTTTTAGTCCCACTGAGGCGTTTGAATGACGGCGGGAACTACTGACCAGTCGCCAACGTGATCTCCAAAGTGCATTCCGTGCTCTGTATCCTCAATCAAGCGGTTGAGAGGCTGCAGGACCTGTGTGATATTCGCGCCTCGATCGTAGGAGTAAAAGTAGAAGTAGAAGGCGTCGACGTTCCGAGCGTTGTGTTCGACCAGAATAACAACACAGGGCGTGGCGTTTGCAATCCGGCCGGAATCATCGGGACTCGAACCGTACAGCCATGCGGGCAACGTCGTGATGTCGTCGTTGGAGGTCAGGGCGACCTTGCCGCCGCCAATGTCATTGAGGATAGCGAGGTTGTCGAGGTCGAGTTCGGGCAGATCAGGGATGGCCGTTTGGTTGATCGTTGGGGTCGTATGGCGGATGTGTTGGAGCAAGTCTGCCGGTCGAAACGGATCATCCGAGTGAAGCCAAACGAGCGGTGCTGCATTAAAGGGACAAACAATGAGCCATCAATTCCATCCAAGCGTAGGGTCAAGGCCGGCAGTTGTGCCACGTAGACTTCATACCGTATCGAGTCACGTATTCGGGCACGATGCGATTCGACAGGGCCAAGATGGAACCCGCATCGTCTCTCGCCGTCGGCTTGCAAAGTACGCAGAGGCAATGCAGTGCCAACAGCGCGATGCTCAGGCCGCAGAGCCGCTGGCTAAAAGAACGTTGGCCGGCCATGTGCGATCCGCGACCCGACTCCGGAAGCTGGAGGGATGCGCTGTTTAAAACATTCGGCCGGCATTGCCGGCGCCATGGCGATGAATCAGACCGGCAGAACTAGACTGGCCGGGGTTTTCGGGAACTGGGATCAGCATCAGCAAATCATCGACGGGGCATTTGCGGAGTACTAGTCTCCTCTGGGCAGTTGACGACGTTGGGAGAGGCGGTCCACAATAGAAGCACACGAGAAACATCACCCACAGGTTTGCTGCGTCAGAAGCACGTGTGGGCAGCAGCCATCGCTGGCAACGAACCAATTGCGGGCGAAGGAGATGCAGCTTGTGGTTAGATCGGATGCTCCTCTTGGATCGACTCACAATGGCGTCCGGTGGTTCTCCCGCGAGCCCCGCCGCCAACGTGACAGAATCTCGCGAATTGCATCTCGCCGTTGACGAGGATGTAAATATGCCACATAAGGGAGAGGCGCATCCCATCGCAGAAAGACGATAAGAGCTTAAAGGCACACGGGTCATTGAGGCTCCGTAGAGTGTACTCCGTAAAGAACGACGCGATCAATTCAGTGGCGACAGGCTAGACTCGCGGTGAAATGATGTCATGTTGTAGATTATGCCCCAGTCGCGGTGCCAGCCTTCAACGGCAGCTCGAGTCCTGCATCAACTTCGTCCACTGCTATTATCATGAGACATTCGTTTGCTGCACTGAGCTTCAAACCTGCCAGCCGCCATTACTTACGATACGTCAGCTGCCGACACCCAGTCAGACTCAGATTCCACCACCAACAGCTCGCTCCTCAGCACACGATATCCTTGCATGACAGTTTGTCCATCCAGCGAAGCACCGCCGCAAACTGCCGTCGTTCGACTTGTTCCCCGAATGCAGTTACAAACGTCGCGCGCGGTCTGGAGACAGGGCTTGTGCATCTGACATTTCCTTCTAGTTGCGTGTGTTGTCTATCGAACTCTCACAAGGCCACTGCATTGGCTTTTGGGAATAGAGGAGGAGGGGGGAAGGAGATTACCTGCTCAAACAGCTGTTCACACGGGAGGCTTCTAGGTTACGTATCCTCACGAACTTGGCTTTGGCTGGTTATGCCTTGTGCCTGGATGAGGAGGTAAACTCGAATGACAGCTTGCCGCCGGCCGAAGTCTACCATTGCCTTGCCTTCTGGCTTCTACACTCGCGAGCGGCAATTTGGTCTTTTCCCTTGGCCGCAATTACGCGCCTGCTGTTACGATCTGAAACTGCGATGGGTTGGGTGAACTCGTTGTGTTTGACCGATAAGACGGTGTAGGCCAGAGATGCCGGCTCTCCGCGCTCTCTTCCTGTCATTCCGGACTTCCTTGACAGAACCCAAACTCTGCGCCCCCGGTGAAGGGTTACCACTTTTTCTTCCAACATCAGAACCCCCGACCACAAAATAGCCAGCCGCCTTGTGCTGGAGGAGGGTAGGGTTACCTTTCGGAGGGAGCATCCCGTCATTCGAGGTCGGAGCAAAGGTTCCTCTTCGTCAGTAAGATGCATGGCAGCCCGGTTACTACCGCCTGTCTGTAGACAAGAGACCAGCGCCAGGGTAATTACAGAGTTAATGTAGACATATAAAATACATATAGACAAATTCAAGGCATATCAGTAGCCGCTGTCTAGTAAGATGCAATCATATAGCGCGCGACTAGCTTAAACCTTTTACTAAGTGCTTTCTATGCTACCTAGAAAAAGAGCTGCTAGCCTCAAGGTAGAGAGTTAGTTGCAGTATGAGGCGCAAGCCTGATATTAGGTGTCTTATATTCAGTGATGTTGTATTAGCGACGTAAGTTCACTGTAATAATAACGAAATCGTAACATCACCCCCTACTACCTATAGTCCTCTGTATTATTGCTACCTACAAAAGAGCTGCTAGCATCAAAGTAGAGACTTAGTTACAGTATGAGACGCAAGCCTGATATTAGGTATATTGCATTCAGTGATGTTGTATTAACAACGTAAGTCTACTGTAATAATAACAGAACTGTAACATCACCTCCCACTACCTATAGTATCCGAGTTGAGCCTAAGGAGCATCACTGCGACTGGCGTGAATAAAGAGCATCTTGGGACGTCCTTGGCGCAGCTATAAGTTCGTGGTCCGCTGCATCCTCTGATCCTAACGGGAACTCTGCAAGAAGTTTCCAGAGACGTCATCACTTCTCATACAACATGGCACAGAATTTCCTTGCCGATCAGGCGGAGAAGGTCATCGGCCATAGTGCCCAGGACCGCGCAGCGCATACTGACATCTCCAATCCCGCCCGTGCAGGTGGCAAGTATGCTGACCCGAGCGGAGAGAAGATGAAGGCGCTGGTGTGGATGGGTAAGAATGACGTGCGGGTCGGTAGGTAACCGTGTCTTATCTGGCTACCACAAGTCCAACGTCGCTGACCTCGGGTGCAGTTGAAACGAGCAAGCCCAGGATCATTAACGACCACGATGCCATCGTCAAGGTTACAGGCTCCACCGTTTGTGGCAGCGATGTGCACATTTTGCACGGCCAGATTGTCCAGACGGAAAAAGGTGACATCCTAGGACACGAGTTCTGTGGCATCGTTGAGTCAGTAGGTCCGGCTGTCAAGAATGTCAAGCCCGGTGAGCGCGTTGTCAACAGCTTCTGCATCTCTTGCGGTGAGTGCGAGTTCTGTAAGAAGAAGCTCCCAACGGCGTGCGAGAAGACGAATGCGTCAACTCTCCAGAGAATCCTGTATGGCGGTCAGTTGTCGGGTATCTTTGGTTACTCGCACTTTGTCGGTGGTTATGCTGGCGGGCAGGCCGAGTACGTGCGTGTTCCGCTGGCGGACAACAATCTTCTGAAGATTCCTGACTCTGTTCCTGACGAGAAAGGTGAGCCACCGTTACCTCCTTCACCTGCCCTTTCCGTGACGCTCTGCGGAAAATGCCTTACAACTGATTGTAGGTCTTTACCTCTCTGACGTGCTTCCTACCTCTTACCATGCTGTCACCCACACTGGTGTGAAAGAAGGGGACACTGTTGCAGTGTGGGGTCTTGGTCCGATCGGCTTCATGTCCTGCTTCTGGGCCTTCCACAAGGGCGCCAAACGCGTGATCGGCATTGACAACAACTGGCGTACCGAGTATGCCAAGTCCAAGATCAGGGGACTCGAGACCATCAACTACAAGGCTCTCAAGAATAACGAGACGGTGCCCAGCAAAGTCCACGAGTTGGTGCCAGGCGGTGTCGACGTCAGCATTGATGCCACCGGCGGCGAGTACGGCAAGGGATGGACACACTCACTGGAGCTTGCCGTTGGCGCTGAGCAAGACACCAGTGAGATGATTAACGAGGCCATCTATGCCACGCGCAAGTTTGGACGGGTTGGACTCATTGGTGATTATGTGGGATGTAAGTGGACTTGTTTGAAGGCCGCTCCAAGACTCCATGAGAACAGTTCTGACAAACTGCTGTAGTTACCAACCACTTCAACGTCGGCGCAGTCATGGAGCTCGGTATTACTCTTGTCGGCTGTGGGCAGGCCCCTGTTCAGAGATGTGAGTCAAAGACCCTCTTGGTAGTGGCTGAGTAGACGCTTATACGTATTACAGATTGGGAGGAGCTTCGCCAAAAGATCGAGAAGGGAGAAGTCGATCCTACCATTATGGTAACTCATCGCTTCAAGATTGACGACATTGACAAAGTCTACTACATGCAGGAGAAGAGGCAAGATGGGCTTGTCAAATGTTTCGTCGAGACTCGATTCTCAGCTCCAAGGGCTGAAGGCACACCTGAACTTACGGCCCTATGAAAGGGTTGGGAATAGGGCCCACAGCGCTTTTTCCCGACTCGAAGCGTTGGGATGACCGAGACTTGTCTACGGAGTACTGTAATGCAGTTTCACGTTTCATACGTCGTATCACAAACTGCCATTCCGCTAGAGCTTCTAGAAAATCACACATTTGACTTCTACTGCATTTTATATGTACGTAGTAGCACAGCTGCATCAGCTACAGCGCGGCACGCATAAACGCCACGAGAAGGATTCCACTAACCGGCCAAGAACATGGAAGACGCTCTCAGCACCAGGTCGGGAAAGTCGCTTCACGCCTCGCAGGCCTGTGGCTTACGAGAGAATAGAGTCTCCAGGCGACCCCGTACTGAACCTGCTAGGATAGTGCCACGTTTCCACATGTTTCCATCCGTAAACGAACAATGGGGAACGTTCTACGTACCGACTAGAATCTGTAGTGATATTCGTTGGTTCTTCTGCTTCACGTGGACAGTCGGGTCGGGAACCCGCACCATCTGAATCCGGAAAAGGGCAAGGGGTGAAAGCACCATTTTCAATTGCTGGATGGCCGTAGGATAGAGATCCCGTGCTTTCTTCGTCCATACAGTACACGATCGGCGAGCAATCAAATCTTGTTACTATATTTATCAAGTCACGGCAGGTGCATTCTGGGATGGACGTTATTTTGACATATTGATCGTTCTTTATTGCATCCAGTCTTTGGACAATGCCTTTTCCACCGTATCCCGATGCTTATCATACAAATTCTCCGCCCTTGTCAACACTCACGGCAAATCCGTAGGATGGATGACTCTACGTGTGCCCGACCAGTCCCGCCTGAGGCGCATTGTCGGGATTGATATTGGCACCCGCAAATCCAAGAAGCTCATTCCAAGTATTGGCAGTGTCGGCATTCCTCGTGCCCAGCGCCGCAATCTTTGCCTGCGCGTCTGCAGCCGCTGCCTTTGCGGCCGCATTCGCTCCACACACGTTGGTGAGCTGGTCGTGAATCCGGTTGGTGATAATGTTGGGGTTGAGTGCCTCCTGCTGGCCCTTGTTGACTAGCGGGTCGACAGCCTGGAAGGTAAACTCCGTGTCTGAGCGTCCGTTGAGACCGGCCTCAAACTTCATGGTGGGCACGCAGAGGCCAAAGTCGAGTCCCTCGATGGTCGAGGCTACGAAGCCATCAAAGTTGCCAGTCACGGCGTTTTTCACGGCGCCGGAGCCGCTCTCGGGAGCCGAGCACACCATGGTGCTGCCGCTGCCGGTACAGCTCCCAGCCTGAGCAGCTGTGTTGCTGTTGGAAGAGGGCGATGGTGGTGCCGTGGAAGCTTGAGCAGTTGCAGAAGCCACAACAGCCGTCTTGGTGATGGTAATCATCGTTGTTGGCACGGGGATGCTGTTGCATGCCTGTCCGTCCGCCACAGTAACCGCCGGGGCAGCAGAAGCAGAAGCAGTGGGTGCACTAGACGACGAGCCGGCTCCCGATCCTCCCGCAGCCTTCTCCACGGTACCATCCGCGGCAACAGACGTGAAGTTTGAGAATCCATTGTTGATCATGACTTGAGCAACGCTAAGACCATCGGCTGCGAAGGGTTTCGTCTTGGATGCCGCCGCGTTCTTGTTCTCGATGTCCGACCCGCCAACCGCAGGATCGACCAGAGGCACCACGCCGCGGAGCTCAGGCGACTTGGGCAGTGTCGGATCTGAGCAGATGGACGGCACGCTGACGACGAAGGGGTTGAAGTTCTGTTCGGCCGCCACCAGGCCCCGGGCTGCTGCGACGGCGGCATCGCTAGTGCCCAGCTGGGTGAGGATGAGATCGGCCTGAGTGAGCTTACCGCAAGGGTTTGCGGCAGCCAGGAGAAACTGGATCGAAGTGCCGGCAAGGGTCGCGGCCTGGCCTGGTTGCCCGAGGTCTGTCAACGCTCCGATGGCGGCGATGGCGCCGTTGCCTTGTTCCTGACCGAAGCGGGCCTCTGCCGTGATGGCGAGGAGAGAAAGGAGAAGACCGCTCTTCATTTTCAATGATTTGGACTGGGCAAAAAGTTTCCGCAACGATCGACAATATGTAGAGAAAGAAAGAAAGAACTGACTGCAATCAATACAGGAAGAAAGGAAAGAGGCAGAGGCAATCGTCCGGCGATGCGTTACACTCTGAAATGACCGAAAAGATTGGCAAGATGAAGATGGAAAACAGTGGTGAAGTACTACAAGCGGGATCAATGCCAGCAAGAGACCTTTGACTATTTATCATTGGATTCACATCGCGTAGAACATGAAGCCATCGTAAACGACATCCCCTTTGCTGTCTACATGATACTATAGCCAGTCCCGTTTCATCTCAGCGCTACCGTCTCACAGCCCGCGCGGTAAAGGGTTGGCAATATGCCCCGCTGTTTCAGGAGGCCTTGCGGAGAGTATGCCCTAATCTGGAAGGGCAGTGAATTCTGATTCTGCTCATCGAGAATCATTTAGGAGGCACTGAGAATGGGAGAAGGGACTGTAGAAGACGTAGAGTAAAGAATGTGCAGGTAGTTTCAAACTCGCATTTCTGACTTCGAGCATCTGCTGAATGTTTGCAGCTTGCGTTTGATGCGGCTGCACACAGTCCCGACCATGTACGCGTCGCAAATTTACCGGTGCATTTCCGTCGCAGTATCTCCCAAATGGTAGGTACATGTACCTTGTGTTTGACAACACCATGCCACCAAAACTCAAAGGAAATTGGCGCGCCAAGATGTCAGAACGGATAAGTATGAAACGAAGGATGTCCCAGCCAGAATGTTGTTTATCTACGGGAGCGACGGCGTAGGAGAAATATCGGGGGTCGGCCGGTGACATCTTCCGGACAGTTGTGAAACAGAGCCCTACGGCCTCTACCTAGCTTCACTGGCCGCCGGGGGTTGAAGCTATTTTCGCTTAGAAGTCCTGGTTTTACGAAGAGAAGACATGGGTACAGACCCGGAAGTCCTACTCTTTCCATCACGCGCAGAGCCAGGAATAATAAATGCGAAGAGAATAAGTGAGATAATAAGAGAACTATTAAGAGCAGATGTAAGTGATGACACAAACTTAGTAGTGCCCGTTTCTCTCCATAGACCGGTCTACAGAACTGCATCTGAACATCGTGATCATAATAATCTTGATGGGACAGCAGGTCTGGCCAAACACAACTGATACTGAAGAGACAATTGTCTAGTATAAAAGTAGCCCAGTCAATTTGTCAGTTGAGGTTTGAAAATTGCACGAGTGGATTGTAGAATATGCGGTCTTTGTGCTAGTATAGTTGAACGGTCCAGATGTTTCTATAGATAAGTAGTTTATATGTGCGAATGTCTTCTAACATGTGGTTTATGCCATGACTAACGCACTGCATTTAGCAAGGGGCTTAAATGAATTGCAGCGGTATCGAAACATATGATGATAATATATATATATATCTGATCACTGTCTATCGAATTCGGTTAGCAAAGCAGCGTGGGCAGCTGTTAAACTAAGTCGCACTTTTTACAGGTTAGCATTGTGTTGAAGCTGGCTGGAGTAATGGAGACGGAGAGGATGAAATTCCATCTGTACATGCCTCCTCATGAGTTAAGTGCCCACAAAGAGGAGGGGAAAAAGGAAACATTATATGCTTATAAGCCGAAGCATCGATAAGAACCTGCGAAATGGAAGTTTCCTAGTACTTATTATATTTGCGTCTGAATACATCCATTTACTACCTATCAGACCGTCTCGCAGAGCGAACCGATTTATTTGAGTGAGATTGCATTTTGCGGGCCGGTCTATCATAATTCCGTGCTGCTGACTCTCCTGCATGCTTATTCCTTCTCAGCAGGCAGTACTCAATGTGAACTTGCAGTTATTTACCCCCTCCTTGCCTGTTATTTCCATTACCCCTTATGTTGGTCTCTCCTTAGAGAGACATCGTGCATCACACAGGATTCAGTCGTAATTTGTCCAAAAGGAGCCGTCCCGTCCTGTACACGTCTCTGGTTCCTTTGTCGCGCATTTGCAGCGAACGATTAGCGATTCCACAAACGTGGGGTAGAAGCAGATTGGTCTCGATTACCCCGAACCAGGACCAACCGACGCATAAAAGGTTACATCCTCATGCACGTGGAGTGAGAACGCTAAAGGCTCCCTACAGCCGTCACGTTCTTATTTCGTTTCCATTTATGCTTTTTCACTCGCGCAGCAAAAGACCGTTTCGTTCACTCCTCGCGTGTGTCGCGGGGATGCAGGAAGGGCCTAGTCCGGTGACCGTGATCCGCTTTTCTTTTTGCTGGGAATAACCTCACCACAAGGGTAAAGAAGGAGACAAAGAGAAAGAGACAGAAGAGCGGCAGAAGTAGGCCACGATGGAGGCGAACAACAGCAACAGCAGCAACAGCATCAGCTCTCAACCACCGCCGAAGAACTCCATGGACACGAATAGTAGCAAAAAGAGAAAGCGTCCCAAAGACATCCCGTCACATACAAGGATCCTGGCTGCCTGTGACGCATGTCGCGTTAGCAAGACACGGTGCGACTCTGCTCGCCCGACATGCGCAAAGTGCGCTGAGCGCGGCCTGGGCTGCAGATATCCCGATAAGGATCCTTTTTCCATGTAAGCAAGCAAACAAGCAGGCAAGACACACACAGGATTACCTGGCGCAGGCTCCTGGCCCAGTGTTTTTCTCTATATGCCCTGCAGCATCAAAAGCTAGGTAGTATGTGCTGATGAGGGAGTTGCTCCCCATAGATTCGAAACATGGGGCAAGAAAATCCTCGGCGCGGTGGAGGAACAGGGCCGCCTCCTAGCCGCTCTCACAGAGGGCGCCCGGAATGGCCTCCCGCAGCAGCGTCCTGACCAGCTGGCTCGGCTGCTGGACATGGACGGCGAAAACTTGGAGACCATGTCGCGAAAAGACACCCCATGGACCCCGATCACGGGCTCTGATATGATTCTGAGCTGGTCCGTATTTCCACAGGAGAGGCCAGTCAGCACTTTTCCGTCGACGGAATACGCCGAGAAACCAAAACCATCTGCTCTTGGTATGTTGGGAATGACTCTATGCACGCTTGACCGCACATGGCCACGGGAACAGGCCAATTTGAGCGGCTTGAAACAAACTCGTGGATGAAGTGGACGTCTAGCTAATCTTGCAGCACAAGTGTCAAACCCGTCTCCAGAGCGCATGTTTGAACTGCGAGACATTTACATGAGCAAGATTCAGGGAAAGAACCCCATTGTCGATGCAGACCAGCTGGATGCCCATATTGCACACGTCCTAGACAACGGTTTTGGTTGGTCGGCTACCTCGTGTCTTGTGCTGTTGGTGTTTGCTCTGGCAGCCGTTTGGGGCAATTATCCCGACGATGAGCGACGGAGCGTGGAGACGGACGAGGAGCTGGATCTGTATCCCAGACAGCGGCTGACCATGGCCCTGCCGGATCACCGGATGAGGGAGTCTCTTATGTACATTGCGATGGCGCAGAAGCGAATGTCGACGGCTTACTTGGACGATTCGCTGCTCGGCGTCGTGTGTTTTTGCCTTTTTGGGTACGTACCGCAGCCTGATGTCAAATGGAACTCCGATCTGACAATCGGCACGAACAGAATGTGGTATCAGTACAATATTGAGCCAATCCCTGGGTGGAAGATGTTCAGAACGGCGTCTATGATGTGGGAGGCGTACAACCTGAAGCATTCCGATGGGAAGACGCACCGACCGAAGCAAGAAGAAAGTATGTGATTTGGCTACTCCAGAAATTGTCCGCCAAAGATGGAGTTCATTGACATATCATGCAGGTCTTGAACAGCGGTTATACTGGACGTGCCTGAAGTCAGAGTGGCAAGTAGACTCCACGTACATATGTTTGGCACAAAGCTGACGCACGGCCTTAGCGAGGTACGCCATGAGCTTAACGGCCTCCCGCCATGCACATTGCAAGAGTCATCATTCCCCTATGCTCTTCCTACGTTTCCTACCATCGAGAGTTTTGAACAGAGTCCCGTGGACGCACGTCACGATGCCTCTACGGTGCATTCTACGACTCTGTCATACTACTACTACCTTGCCGAGATATCCTTGCGGCGGCTGCTCAACCGCACACGCAGCGCCGCCACCATCCTCTCACCAACAATCGACTTCCTGACGGCCGCCCAGCTGGCCGAGACGCTGCAGAAACTTGAGGGCCAGCTGCAGCAGTGGCTAGACTGCCTGCCGCCAGCCCTGAGGTTCCATATCCCGCCCGATTCCCATCCGTCACCAGATGAACCCGAGCTGGTGAAGCTGATGCGCGAAAGATATGCCGAGGTGCGCGAGCTGCTGTGCCGAGCGTACCTGTACATGTGCCTGCATGGTGGGATGCGTCTGACGCGCTCGCAGGCCGAGACGTTTGGCGCGCACGCTTCTCTCGGTCTCCGGCTAAGCGTCTACCGGATCCAAACGGAGAACCCCTTCTTCCGGCACCCTGGATCGTGGGGAGCGTGCCGGGTGCGATTCAATCACGCGCTGTGCCTCATTGCGGCGTACCGGGGCAAGCAGGCAGGCGTCGAGTCTGCGGCGCACGTCTTGATTCCACCAATGTGGCGAGAGTGCGTCGACACGGTCCAAGAGAGGCTGGAGACGTGGGGGGATCAGGGAGGGGGAATTCGTGAGCTGAGCGTGCTGCTCGACTGGCTGAAAAAGCTGTAATTCTTTGTACCATACAGAAGATGCAGCACTCTTAGTACCTTATATCACAACCATTTTGGTTCGCTTCGCATTACGTTGCTTACTCATGTGCCCAAGTAAGGACTTTACAGGTTTGTCTCTGCAAGGGAGGGACAGCGTTGTACTCTACTGCATGGTAATTACGAGAAAGGGTAGGCCTTTCTTATGCTTCAAACAGAGAGCTACTGTCTTTTATAGTCCATCTCGTTATATGAAATAGATTTGAGATCTATAGAGCACTCCCATATTGTCCATCCAGGCATATGTTCTATCTACTAACATTTCCAAGAACTGTCTTTTGGTTCCTTGTAATTTACCCTCAATCTGTTTTGCTCCTCTGTTTGATCTACAACCCGGTCCAGAATCTTGTCTCGGGCACAACCAGCTTCCCCTTACCCAAGATTTCCCGACTCGAGAACCCCACAAGCACATCATACATGCCTTCTTCACTCTTCCACATACTCTCGATTTCGTCCCAGAAGCTGGTGGCGTACTGGTCAATGGATATCTGCACCTCCTTCACCTCACCGGCTTCCAGATACACCTTTTCGAATCCTTGTAGCTCTTTGGCCGGGCGGTGCGTTGGCGAGGTGGGGGCTGAAATGTACAGCTGCAGAACCTGGGCGCCGGGTACGCTGCTCGTGTTCTTGATCTTGACGATGGCCACGGTAGGCTGATTCGAGCCAAAGGTTTCGGGGACAACTTTGACGGTAGGATCTGAGAGCTCGAACGTGGCGTAAGACAGGCCGTGCCTTTAAAACTGTCAGACACCAAAGGATTAAGGGCCACGTAGTGATAGAGAAGAAAGAAGCTTACCCGAAAGGAAACAGAACCTCCCTGTCCGTCTTGTCGTAGAATTTGTAGCCAACGTAAACATCCTCTCCATACAAAACTCGTCCACCAACACTGGCGTAGTTGAGATATGCCGGGTTGTGCTTCACATCTACCGGCCACGACAGGGACAGTTTGCCCGACGGGTTGACGTTGCCAAAGAGCACATCGGAGATTCCGTGGCCTGTTTCGTTACCACCATACCAGGCCTGCAGAATGGCTTTCGCCTTGTGGGCCCAACTCATGGTCACCGGAGTGCCTGACTGGTTGACGACTACGGCATTTGGGGCGGCGTCGAGAACCTGCGAGATCATGGTGTCCACGCCAGGGGGCAGATCCATGTGAGGCCGGTCGAAGCCTTCGGACTCCCACTCGCCGCTCAGTCCCGTGCAGATGATGGTGTAGTCGGCATCGGCCGCGGCCTCGACGGCCCGGGCAATCATCTCTTGCGGGTCGACCTTGAGACAGGCACCCAGGTGCACGGCACCGCCGCCAAAGTTGACAACGCCAGTCGTTTGCATCCTGGTCGTGTTGGCAGATCCAAAGTCGAGACGCAGTCTGTAGGTTCTGCCGGCCACCATCTCCCTTGTACCTACCTTTTCCGTCGTACCCTTGCCGAAAAAGGCGGTGCCGCGCGTCTGGTGTGTTGTGTTCTCAATGACAAGCTCATCGTCGATATACAGATTCGCGGTGCCAAAGACGCTGAGGCCAAACTCCCAGGTTCCTGTGGCATTAGGGACAAAATCGCCCACTAGAGTGCCCCAGAACATGGCCTTGTTGAGCGTTGGGATGTTGTTGTAGTCCATGAGCTGGAACGACGTTGACGAGACACTCTCGCTGCCCAAGGCCTTCCTGTCTGCGACCTCGCTGGGGTCGTTGTAGAAGTGGATCACGGCGTTGCTGATCATCGCTTCGATGACGGGCAGCATCTGGTGGGCATAGGCACCGACCTCGTGCGTGAGGGTGGCACCGGGCAGCACTTCGGAGACGGCGTCGTACAGAGAGATGGCATAGTAAGGGAGAAGAGAAGCGCTGCCTCCTCCAGAGATGGCCGGGAGCCGCACGTGAGATCCAATGAGGGCGACCTTCTTGATGGTCTTGGGAAGAGGTAACAAGGAGTCCTCATTCTTCAGCAGGACAACGCTGCTACTGCAGATCTGACGGTTGAGAGCCCGGTCTTCCGGAAAGTCGCGGCCCCGCTCCACCTCGGAGACCTCCAGCTGGCCGGCCCTTTGGGCAAACCTAAGCACGCGGCGAGCGCGCTCATCGATGGTGGACTGCTTCAGCAGACGGGCCTGCAGGGCAGACTCGACGTACTTGCCGCGATACCGCGAGACGCCGGGCATCTCGAGATCAAGGCCGGCTTTGATGGCATCAACAGTGGTATAAGTGCCGTACCAGTCGCTGACAATGAGAGGATCCCAGTTCCACTCACTCCGGAGGATGCCCTGCAGAAACTCAGAGCTGTCGGCGACGTGCTTGCCGTTGACCTTGTTGTAGGATGTCATCAAGGCGCCGGGCTTTGCATCTCGGGCTACGATCTGAAAGGGTCGCAGATATACCTCTCGGAGAGCACGCTGGGTGATAAGGCAGTCGACCGCTCGTCTCTCGTGCTCTTGGTCGTTGGCGACAAAGTGCTTGACGGCGGAGATGACACCCGTGCTCTCGCAGCCAAGGATCATGGATGCGGCCAGGATGCCGGACAAGTACGGATCCTCTGAGAAGGACTCGAAGCCGCGGCCGCCCAGAGGGGATCGGGGAGTGTTGATAGTTGGGCCCAGCCAGCAATGGGCGCCTTTTGCGATGCACTCATCGCCGAGCAGCTTGCCAGCCTTCTTCAGCAGCTGCTTGTCCCAAGTAGAGGCTAGAGCCGTTCCACATGGCAGGCAAGCAGCAGGAATGCCAGCAAAGAACTTTGTGCCTCGGATGCCGTTGGGACCGTCCGTGAGGCGAATCGACGGCACGTTGTGCTTTGGAATAGGATAGGTATGCCAGAAATCAACGCCTATAGGTTCGGGTTGTTACATACTATTTCATAAAGGAGTTTGTCTCAATAAGGCTAGCCTCGAGTCAGACATGATAACTCACCGGACAAGAGAGCAATCTTCTCGTTCTGGCTCAGCTGAGACAGAACATCCTCTACATCAAAGCCCCCCTTGGTCTGCTGCTGCCATTCGCCCATTTTGGGAAGGATGAGCTGTTCACAAATGTCGCTTCGCTAGGTATGGAAAAAGCGAATCAGGACGTAAGAAAGTACATAAAAGCTGCGGAAAAAGGGACAAGAGGAAAATGGAGAGGGTGGGAGGAGTAAGGTTGCTATTATAAACCACTGTTGCCTACCCGTTTCGCGGGGATTCCTCTCGACGAGCAGTAGAAAAAAAGCCATATGCGTTACTTGTAGGCCGGGGAGTTCGGTGAGAAAGCAAAAGTCGCGCGGTCACTCGTCTGATTCTGCCGTCCCCCTTCAGTCGTGTGGAGATTAAACACTTCTTTGGCTTCTGTTTTCCCTTACTTTTCCTGAATTCGCGGAGGTTCCCCATGGTGGCGGATCCAATTATCCCAACTTCGACAGGGATGGCCGGCCTGATGAGGCTAAAAGCGAGACCTAATACGACCATTGCTGGGTCTCGCCGGAGCTGGTGTGGGGTTACAAGCTTAAAATCCTGAAGCGGTCTAGAGCTATGTTCGGGGAGCCTCCCCGTAGCTCCTTTAGCCCATCCCCAAGATCCCCAGACTTCCTCCGCGATTTGAGGGGAAGAATGAGGCTAACCGAAGCAGAAGAGAGAAACAAAGCTGGGGTTGTCCTAGTCCTTTGGCAAGCGAGTGTGCAACCCTTCTCGCCAGCCCGGCTAGTTGGTGCTTGGCAACGGCGTAACTGGTAGAAGTTTGCAATAGTATTTGGTATTTTCGGGTGCAAAGTTCGCCATTGGCTCCAATCTTGGCCTCCTTTTGTCCAGACCGAGGAGAAAACATGTCTCGAGAATAAAAAGAAGGCACCCTCTCACCCTCAAGGCCCTTCTTTCCCTTTGTCGAGCGTCAGCCCAGTCCTAAAGACTACCTTTGACTCTTATAAGCAATCAAGCTCTTTTCTTTCTGCGCTGGGTTACTGCAATCATGGGTATCCTCAAGCCCACCACCAAAGAGACGGAGGGCTCGGAGCCTATTGTTACTCAGATTGCAAACGAGGACAAAATTCCCTGGTATAGGAAGCCGAACCTGAGAAATCTCTACTTCATTCTATTTCCAGCATGCATGGGCATTGAGTTGACTTCTGGGTTCGACTCCCAGATGATCAACGCGCTGCAGATTGTCCCTTCGTGGGTTGACTGTACGTTGTCTCATACTGGTCCTATATCCCCATGTTTTTCGGTACTGACGGCACCACAGATTTTGATAATCCCCAGGGATCTCTCAAGGGCATCATCGCGGCTGCTTACTCTCTGGGCGCCATCCTGTCCCTGCCTTTCATCCCCATCATCAACGATAAGTTTGGTCGCCGTTGGTCCATCGTGGGCGGCTCAATCATCATGATTATCGGTGCCCTGATCCAGGGTTTCTCGCAGCACGGTCAGCCTTGACATACATACGCGCATGATCTGCATGATTGAATGTTTCTAACACTCCGACTTTAGTCGCCATGTACATTATTGCCCGTATCATCCTCGGTTTCGGTATTCCCACCTGCATCGTCTCCGGTTCGTCCCTCATCGGTGAGCTCGGCTACCCCAAGGAGCGTGCCGTCCTCACCTCGCTCTTCAACGTCGCCTACTTTATCGGCCAGATCGTGGCCGCTGGCATCACCTTTGGCACAAACAGCATCGCAAGCAACTGGGCCTGGCGAATTCCCTCTCTGCTGCAGATGGCGCCCTCCGTTATGCAGATCGTGTTCGTCTTCATGCTGCCTGAAAGCCCCCGATGGCTCGTCACCAAGGGCCGGGTGTCCGAGGCCAACGACATTCTCGTCAAGTATCACGCCGAGGGTGACCATGACTCCGAGTTTGTCCGTGCTGAGATGGCCCAGATCACCGCCACCATTGAGCTCGAGGCGGAACAGTCCAAGAAGAACTGGATGTCCATCTTCGAGACGGCCGGAATGCGAAGACGAACTCTAATTTCCAGCTTCCTTGGTCTGTTCACCCAGTGGTCCGGTAACACACTCATCTCGTACTACCTCGGAGATCTCCTGGCCATGATTGGACAGACCGAGTCCGTCTTCAAGCAAAAGATCAACGTTGCCATTGCCTGCTGGTCGCTCGTCGCTGGCGTTACCGTATCCCTGCTGGTCAACCGCTTCAAGCGCCGCACCATGTATCTTGTCTGCACGTGCAGTCTGCTCGTTGTCTACATCTGCTGGACCGTGACCATGGAGCGCAGCATTGCCGGTAACGCCATCGGGCACCCAAACAAGGCTGCAGGTGCCGCCACCATCTTCTTCATCTTCATGTACCAGCCCTGCTACAACATTGGCTACAACGCCCTGACCTACACCTACATGGTAGAGCTGTGGCCCTATGCCGAGCGATCACGCGGTATCTCTGTCTTCCAGCTATTTGGGCGTCTTGCGGGTTTCTTCGCCACCTTTGTCAACCCCATCGGCCTGGACAACATTAGCTGGCGGTGGCTGATTGTCTACTGCTGCTGGCTGGGGTTTGAGATTTGTTTCGTCTACTTCCTCTTCCCCGAGACGGCCGGTCGTACTCTAGAAGAGTTGTCTTTCTGTAAGCTTCTTTTCTGTCCCGTCTCTTTGCCACGTTTTCGAGGTTCCAATTTGCTGACCTCTCTGTTTCCACAGTGTTCGAGGACAAGACTCTCGCAGACCAGGCTGTTATGGCCGTCGAAAAGGTCGTGCACCACGACGAAGCCGATAAGATTGTCGAGATTGGAGAGGTGCAGCATAAAGAGCAGACCTCGACTAAGGTCTGAGGACTGCCTTTCCATACTCGTTTATCATGGGAGATGATATTAGCAAGCGGGTCACGTATCCTAAAGGCGAAAGGCCAGACTTTCCGCCGCAGTCGTTTTTATGACACAGACTCCTTGAAAATTGATTCAATCGATACCAGGCTGTCCGACTTGGGACGCCTTTGCTCTGTTCACCGCACAACTGAATGGCACGTTCAAGGCAAGACTTTTCACGTGAACTGATGCCCTTGGCTACCAAATATGTTTTGCGAGGTATGCCTTATGGAACCTGACGCCGGTGCCTACGCTGGAAATAATAGGCATTAATGCAGTCTAGATAGCGGGATTCGTAAGAGCGGGTGGGTAACTGCGGTTATATGGGCTATGGGGGAGGAACTATCAAACAGCCAATACGAGAACGTCACAGATTCATGATCTAGAATTATTGCTACATGCCCACTATGCAAAAACACGATACAAGTCTGACACGCGGAGGTGGCCTATTCCTATACAGCGCGTTGCCACAATGATGCGCGAGATGGCTCTCCTGTCATTGCGATGTCTGCGCCCTTGAAAATGCGGACTATGGCTGAATACAAGGTCTCATAATCATCTTTCCCGCAGATGCTGCATCGAATGAATGCGCAACTCAGAGCCCATCGAAGCCACAGAATCTTCCGATGTGTGGGTTGCAAGAGAATGTCCAGATTTATTTAGTAATTTGGGCTTTGTGACGTATCGGCGGTGTTATATCGAGGCATCGAGGCATCGAGGGCGAGCGCTTGTCGAAGACGCTGAAGGCTCACCCGTCGCTGCCTTCTATGTAGGCTTACGCAGCATTCGGAATTAGCAGCGATGCGAGAAATAGACTTCACTTTTGCTTTATCGCCCACACCATGTGTTTCTTTATGCGCCCTGCAACTATCGGAAGTGAGATCCCGCGCATTTGACAAAGGGGTTACAAAGGGGCCATGACTGCTCTCACCCTGGTTCGTCTGATGTTTGGGGTGAAGTAGAGCAGGGGTCTCGCGCTAGGTTGCGCTGCAGACTGTACGCGGCCGCTTGGCTTAGGCATATTCAAAAATCTTCACCTTGTGACTACAAGGCTCAACTTGTTCCCGACGTCTCAGGGCTCATCGCCAGTTTTCCTTTCCGCCTCATCTGAGGTGATTTCTGGTGCCTCGCTTGCATCTTCAAACCACGACCAGCAAGCGGTTCACATTCAAGTGGTGTCCCCACTCTCAATTGCTCGCTTCGCTGCGAAAATAATCTCAACAGGTCAGACCGCAGGTTCTCGCCAGCAACGGTGGGATGCTTTCTTTAACCGCTCTTATGAAACAATAAACGCTCGTTTCATTTGTTGGTGGCAGCGGAAATACATACCTAACTGCGAATCCACTCGTCGCTAGCTCAATCGTTTCTGGGGCCGGTAGACCGACAGCTTCAGGTAGATGCTTCGTAACAGCGATGAAACGCCAAGGGCATCATCTCCTGCTAAGCGATACAACGCCGGTAGTTCCTCGCTGATTCAACAAACATATAAGTCTGCAACGGTGGTCGTGTTCACCGATCCTTTTTGACTATCGACAACAAACATTCTCATCCGCTCTATCCAAATCACAGTTGCTCATTGCTTTGCCACGAACCCTCACTGTCTTACCCATCATCTGACACTCGCGCTTTACCTTCACTCCCACCGACACAACAATGCACTTCACCAAGCTTTTCGTGGCCATCTCATTAGCTGCCTCAGCCCTCGCCCTGCCTACCAGCATCCCGCACAAGAGGGCACTGCAGTTCCGTCAATATGCCGACTTTCAAATCTCCGACGGCAAGGCAGGCAATGCTCTAAGTGAAGCCCAAGCAAAGTTCCCAGTATGTTGCTAGTATCGCAAGTATCTTCGACCGTCAACTAACAACTGGTAGATCGACACAAACAATTTGAAAAACGTCTCAGATGACGACCTGGCCATCATAAAAGCCGCCCGGGAGACCGCAGAGGCAGCCGAGACCGATGCGTTCAACGACCAGATCAAGGCCGCAAGCGGCGACGCTGCTACAGCCCTGCAAAACGGCAAGATCAAGAACAAGGTTCTGAAGCTGTTTCTTGAAGTATCAGCCCTGCAGATTGAGCAGGCTCAGGGGGCTGATAATCAGGACAAGATCGACGAGGAGCAGACGAAGCTAAACAACAATATTAGTTTGGACAAGAAGGCGTCTGGCGAAGCAAGCCAGGGAGTTGTGTTCACGGACGATGTTGAGCCGGATAACTAGTCGCATATCGCGTTTACAATGAAATGAGCAACATAGATTAACAAGACTGAGGATTGGCGATGTACCGGTGCCGAGCGACAGGAATTTGTCTAGTAGTACCTAGACCTTATACCCAGTTATTGACACTACTTCTCAACTACATAGGCAGTTTGTTGGCATCACAGTTACTGCGACCGAATCTGACAGTACGTACAGACACTTGAGTATTAGTTTACGCTTGAATAGCTGAATGCATTAGCTGGTCTTTCGATCACTGGAGCATACTGATACCGTTTAATGAAGTGGTATCCTTTCTGATTCCGGCTTCGTTGCAATGAGCATACGGGGTTAAAAAGGGGGGGGGGGCTCAATTCTGACAGCAGATCACTGGCACTGCTGTGTAGGAATGGACAAATACTTCTTGCGAAATTGAGGTTGGTTAATTGGTATAAGTGAGAAGCTTTGCGTCCGTCTTTTGCCATATGGAAGCGTACATATCTCAGTTTGGTCACCCGTCCTCGGGAAGCCAACCTGGCCTCGAGGAGCGGGTATCAGTTCGCTTCAAATGTATACGGAAAACAGCGATGTCAAAGTTCGATTCGAAGGAGAACACCGAACCGTAGGTGTCTATAGGCTCACGGATCCTCGTCTAAGTTCATTGATATTGCGTCAGCCCCCAATACAAAAACACGCAGAACGTACAGTCTTACCATGCCAAACGTCAACAGCACTAAAGAATACGGACAAGAGCATAACCAGGGGCAACACCTGGCCGAATCCCCAGTCGCTTTCGTCGCCTGACAACAAGCCTTTGTTCAACTGCCAGAGGGACATCACATCGACAGTGTTCCAAACACTGAACAGAAAGTAGCAGAGCCAGGACAACGGGGGGTAGTTGTCGCCATAGCCCCAAATAGCAATTGACTGGATCAGAATAGAGCATGCGATGCTCCGAATGCTGGCCGCCGCCAATGTAAACGCGCTGAGGAGGCCTCGATGTCTTCTCTGGTGCTTCCTCGCCTTTCTAAGTGGCTCATTGCAGCAGTCTTGTGCCCATACAAAAATGTGGTCAAGATACGCGAACCACTGAGCTGTTCTCCTTGTCAATGATGAGGCAACTGCAATGCAGAAAAAAATTGTCCCAGCGATCCAAAACCAAGGTGAGGACTCGTATAGAAAAAGGTAGCAATAGTCCGGATCACTTGCATCCCAGTGTCCCCTGAATGCTGGATCGAGCTCACGCTGATACGTGAGGATCTGCCACACCACACCAAGCATGCAGCTGATCAGGACGAAGATCCGACGAAGAGCGTCTCGCTTCTGGATCCTGCCTTCGGGCTCCAGCAAATCAAATCGTATTACGCAGAAGGAGTTGAAAATGAGGCTCCAATTACACGTCACCAGCGCCTCGTGGTAAAAATTGATCGTGTTCCATTTGGCGAACCCTGCGACCATGATTCCCATGCTTGTGATGATCTGGAGATCGCACAAAGGACCGAGGAGCTTCAAAGCTCTGCGCACACGAGGAGACACAAATTTGTTTCGTGCTGCCGTCTCTGAAATGCGATGGCTCACTGCTCTTGAGAGTGGGTAGCTCCTTCTCAGAGCCTGTCCGGGAGGGCAGAGCTCGGAGTACTCATCACCGCCTGATCCCACGAGCTTCTGGCTTGCTACGGGCGACAGTTAGCTTATCCAAGGCAGAGAAAGCCCCGCATGCCACCGGGATCCAGGACTGAATCAGGAACGCATACATGACCTATGGCTCGTTGTTAGTATCTGAGGCTTAGGGGCATGTGAGCAAATCTCCAATAACGTTTCCATACCCCTGGACCGCCGATATCTGTGTCCGCTGTTATATGGCCTCCCCAGCACGCAAAGTCCGGCCATTCAGAGTTGGGCGAGAGGTACATGGCGTTGAATCTGAGCTTGGGAGCTATCGGACCGAAGTTATTGAGGCACGTCTGGCGATGGAGGAGGATCGAGGAGGCGCATCGGGAATTGGTCGTATCGGCAGCTGATGAGTTGCTTCTATAGTCGCATTGTGCAACCACGCCACGGTCTGTCCTTGCGACCCCGCTTTGTCAGCTATAAGGCGATCGAATTAGTCAGTTGCATGAATGAAGATGTTTGCCTACACGCGGCACTGAGGCAAGGTCGAGTTGATGGAGGTGCTCAAAGGGTGGTGATGGGCCTTGATGGCGTCGCGTCGACACTGTGCTTGGCGAACACCCTCACGTAAGGTCGCACCGCGCGTGTGACACAACTGCTGGGCCTGGCAGTCAATGTACTGGAAATGTTGCCTCGTACATGCGCAAGGGCTGCTCGAATTCGGATTCCGCCGGGTCACGAGGCGTCCGCTCGGCATGTCGCTCACTTCTGTGGTCGTCGTGGAGAAGGTGGTTGGCTATGGAATAGATGCAGGGCATGGTATCGCGGTTAAAGTCGTCAACTGCAGATGACTGGCTGTTGAGGTTTGCACTGCTTGGGCGCCATCTTGTTGCCTCGGCACTCATAGGGGCAAGAATTGCGATGCGATCATCAGAAGAATGCCCGGGTTGACGTGTGGTCAACAATACTGCAGGCGCCGTGGAGTTGCAGCTCTGTACCTATCTAGAGTGAAGTTTACAGCGGCATCAGCTGTTCGGCTTACTGTATCGGTTCCAACCTGTGGGGGGTCTGGTGGCAAACGGATTGTTGTTGAGATCAGATTGCAATTTTCATGGGATTATGCGTGTGGAGGCCATTTGCACGTAGCAATTCTCGAGTAGTTGGGAACTGGCAGAGGTGGTGGGAAGCCATGGAATTGCAGGATAATGTCTGGTTTGTCGATGTCTCTGGAGGCGGGTGCCTCATCGCTGGTACGATAACAACCGCTGAAGCTCAGGGGCAAGCGTTGAGATCGCCCTGATCCCGGGCGTGTTCACCAGACACGAACTCTCCAGCGGAGAAAGCAGAGCGCCAGTAAGTCGATTGACGCAGGTATTCGGCACCGTATCTGAAGATCATGGAATACTCAGTTGGCGTCATCCACATGTAGGTGATCTTTTCCTCAAGCATGAGCCTCGCGAGTCGCACCGGACGTCGCCGACACTCCTTCAGCGCAATCAGGAGACTGCCTCCAGAGTAAAAAGCCTGGCAGATTTTAGCCAGCGACAGATCGAATCCGAGAGACGACTGCTGAATGACTGCTTCCTTCTCCAGACCGTACTTCTTGTAAGCGCCGGCAATGTGGTACATCAAGTTGGAATGCGACAGCATAACCCCCTTGGGAATGCCGGTTGTACCACTAGTACAGAGGATATAGGCTGTGACAAGGTGATTCAGCGCAGGTGCATCTACGGCGGTTGTAAGTGAAGTAGCCTTGGAAATGGAGACCAGTGATGCGGCCGTTTCGAATTGCATAACAGGTGGCTCAGTCGCGTCATGATACACCAATAGCGATGGCTGGCAATCCTTCATAATGAGGTTCAAGGGAGGCACCGGGTTTTGTACATCAAGCGGCACGTAGATGTAGCCAATCTTTTGAATGGCCGGCAGAGTGAAAATGGAGTCGATGCTAGGCTCACAGTAAGAGCCAATTCTCTGACCTGACTAGGCGCCAGCATCCATCAACAGCCCTGCAATGCCATTTACTCGCGCCGTAGTGTCTCTGTACGAGAGCGTAGCACCAGAGTCGTCTCTTATGGCAATTGCATCGGGTTGATGGGTCGTCCAGTGATCAAGCCAGCCGGGGAGGTGTAGAATTGCGGGATCGCATGGATCACCTCGAGCAAGCTGCAAACTGAGGTCCAGACTTGAAGCAGGGGCGAGGTCAACTGCCTTGGTGGTCAAGCTTGGCTCGCGTGACAACGCATCGAGTAGACGTGTGTATGTCTCAAAAACTGTTCGTAAATCATGATCGGAATATACAAGTAACCCTGTACCTTGCGCGAGAGAAGCACTCCGCCATCTGGAAAATTCTCAACCTCATGTTTCAGGTCGTAGGCGTTTCCGGCATCTTCGAATCGAATGGTTCGCGCCTCGCACTCTGCTAGAGAGACGGACTGGGCTGAACCCATCTTGTAGTTGAGAACCACTTGAAAGAGCGGGCTGTGGTATGTTGGACGAGGCACCCTAAGGTCATCCAAGAGTTTATCAAACGGTATCCGAGAATGCGCCAAAGCTTGATCAACCTTGTCCTTTGTCGTAGTAGTTAGGTTGGCAAAAGATCCAGTGCCATCGGTCTTGAAGTGGAGGGGCAACAAGTTGACAAAGAAGCCAATTGTATCGAGAAACTCAGAGTCGTTCTTGTTGGCATCCATGATTCCGATGCAGACATCACTGGTGCCCAATAGACGGCACAGAAGCGTCTGCGTAATGGCCAGGTGGAAATGGAAAGGAGTTACATTCAAGCCTCGCGACGCCGCTTTGATCTGAGACGTGATACGATCAGAAAGATGCTGCGTCAAAGCTCGAGTGTTGTACTCGCTCAAGGGAACAAGAGCTTTAGTCTCGGTGAACTCGAACAGCGGCAACGTCTCGGGAGCTCAGAGAACTCAGCCTTCCAGTAGGCGAGATTATCCCTCCACGTCAGAGTCCTTTCCTTGAGGGCAAAGTCGACATACTGGTGTTGAAGCGGGCGCAGAGGCTGTCCAGCATAGGCCATTGCCAGGTCCTTGACCAAAGTCTGAGCGCTATATCCGTCAAAGGCAAGATGGTGGAAGCCGAGCACAAAGAAGTGCTTGGACTCTCACTCCGAGATGACGACAGCCCTCATATTGTCTCCGTTTTCGAGGTCAAAAACGTGTTCGCGCATCTTAGAAAATTCTCATTCAACCGTTGTACCGGTCTTGCAGTCGTGTTTGAAGATTGCATCCGAGAACATGGCTTATGTCGGCGTATTCGTGTCGGAATCGTTGTAGAGGCATGTGCGGAGCGATTCGTGTCGTGCGATAACTTGTCGAAAAGCATTACGAAAGTCGTTGGTTCGCAGTCGGCCGGTGATGCTGTAGGAAAGCGTCACGTTGTACGTTGTAGGACCTCGGAGAAACTGGCGCAAGAACCACAGTCTGCGCTGCGCAAAGGACATCTCCGCCACCCGCTCGATGTGCAGCTATTGCCGCTTCATCGTGGGATCAATCTCTGTGGCATAGGATGATGATCGTGGGGGCGAAACACCGCGACTGGAGGCGGAACTTGATCAATCGAAAACACACGGCGTACTGGATTGAGCAGCCGTCGTGATTGCCGAGACGGGAATGAGCTGGAGGGATTCCGTGACACGCGGCACAGCTTGAGCCGGTTTCTGGCGGAAGTCAGTAGCCTTTCTCTTTTACGTCGCGAATTCACGAGATACCTGTTCGACAACCATTGCTGCAGCTACTTCGCTGGGTGGCTTAGTACAAATTGTCACCTTACCGGCAGCCTCTTTGGAGAGGTCAAAGACGGATGCTCCGCTAAGGACCTTCAGGACTGGCACGTCGACATCCAGCTCCTTCAAGAACCAGGAGGGAATTTCGACGGCAATTAGAGAGTCGACTCCCAAGTTCATCAGCGACTGCGACACTTGGTTGGATCTATCCCTTGGCAGCTCGCAGCATTCGTTCAAGCTTGGTGCAAAAGCCCTCTTGATTACGTTTTTCCGCTTCCTCAGTGCTCGTCGCCTCAGCTAGACGCTGCGCCAGTGACATAGTCCTTGCCGTTGTAGTCGCGACCTGGCGGACTTCGCTGAGTGTGTGGTGAGAGCAACTGTAAGTTCTCATGCCAGAATGGTCGCTGTACGTCTTCACGCAGGTTAGGGCGATTCAAGCCGGTGATGAGGTCTGGAGAGTGATGGGACTCGGTCGGCCAATGACAATGGCCTCAAAAAAAATGTCCAGGAAGTCCTGCTCAGGAATAGACATGTAGTTGTATTGGCGCAAAGTGCTCTCGTAGATGCCTGTGGACAAAACATATCCGACGCCCAGGACCATGCGGATGTGAATAACGGATGCCTCGAGCCCTCTTCGTCTACGCTGCTCCGCAATTGTAGACATAACTGACTGCGATTACCCACGATACTTGCGAGAGAGGAGAACATGATGAAGAAGTCGAGAGGCTGATCCTAGAACAGTTCGTTGAGGTTCGTGGTACCATCAACCTTGGGGCCGAAAACGGTGCGGAAATCCGGAGCCCTGAATTCACCGAAGGAGCAATCGGACAGAACCATGGCTGCAATGACAACACCGGCGATTGGGGGCATATCTTGCTCGGTCTTGTCACGAACAGTCGACATGGCAGCCTTGTCCGCGACATCAAGGCCATAGAGACTGACCTCGGCACCTAAGGCGGCCAGTTCCTTGAGCCAGAGCCGGTCAACCTTGCGAGGATCTCGTGTCGTAAGCGCAAAAGTATTTAGTGCCCTGCGATGCCATCCACAGAGAGCCTTACCGAGGCCACCAGTACAGCCTGCAAGTCGGTAGGTGTGGTCGCTTCGGAAAAGCGTTAAGGGATCGATGAGGGATGTCTGGGCTGGAACAACTAAAGCATCAGAAAAGTCGACAATGGTCGAGTAGGTTGTCGCCAATACTAATTAGTTAGCAAGCTCTGCTAGGGAAATAACGTCCACCCTTAAGTATATAGATGGCTGTAGCTGTGCCAGGTCAGCAAGCCGCCTCACAGCTTCTGCAACAAGACTCGGCTCTCCTTTAGGCAGCTGCGGGAAAAAGCTCTGCACATTCCAGTACGTGCAGCCCTCGGGAAGGGATTCAGCCCAGTGGGAAACGGGAGCAAAGTCAAGGACAAGTCGCGAAGACGCAGGAATAGAGTCGCGCAAAGTCATCTCCGAAGCGTATTTGCGGAGTATGATACTTCACACCAAGACCAGCCTTAGCTGCAGTGCGCTTAAACACTGCTCCGAGAGTCACTCGTGTGTAGCACTACGGTGCTTCCAGGTGGAATGTCAGAGATGAGCTGGTCAGCAATCACAGCTGCCGTGACGTCTTCCAGAATCGTGACGTTTGAGCCTTCGGCCACCTTGAAGACGCAGCCTGAAGACGCAGCCTCAAGGTACGCTGATAGTTGAGCCATGGGTATGGGATAGGGTAATGACACTGATGGCAGGGTTGTGCTCAAGAAAGCCGGCGGAAAGAAATGCAGAGGCGGTATCGTTGAGTCGGATGGCAGGCGCAAGCGAATGCGACGCCTTGACTTTGACGAGATTGGCATCGACCGGACGGAGGAGAGAGCCCTCACGAGCCGACAAAGCATAGCGATCTCCTGTGGTGGTAATGTCAATGATGTCAATCTTGAGAATGCTGTGTTCTTGATGGCCATCTTCCGAGCGTTCAAGCGGCCGTTGAGAAGGGTGTCGGGTAGGATCCTCAGCGTCAGCAGCTTGTTATCCTTGACGAGCAATTCGGGTTTGCTGGTTCAGACCACTTCGCCATTGGACTTCCGCTAAGCCGCGCATACGAGGCGAATGACAGCCTCAGCGATGATCGAGACGGAGGATTCGGTAATGTCGTCGTCAAAGTCTATGTGCTGGACAGACACGTGGGTATACTCGGCAGACAGGCCTGTGCAGAGGCCAACAGAGAAGTTGCCGTACGGGTTATCCGAGCGCGATTTGTGCGACACCCACAGCAACTGTCTGCTCTCTGGGAGCAGCTTTTGAAGGGCGCTCAGTTTCTCCTGCGAGAACCTCTGCAATACAGGCTCGTCCAGATCCTCCAGAAGGACAAGCGTGGCCGTGGGCACAGCTTTGTCTGCCACATCTGCAATCTTCTCAACCAAGGTAAACTGGGGACGTGGAACAGGGACAGCCGATGAGACCCTGGCCGTTCAGGGTGCGACATTCTCAAAGCTGCCGCCGATAATGGTGATGGGTGAGCAAGCCCAGACAGAGTGCTGCTGTCGCAAGAGAGCAACGTCCTCATCAATGGCTTGCGAGATCATGACGGACGTCATGTACTTGGACTCGTCAATGAAGTCGTCGATGATGTGATCGACACCGGAGAATCCCGTGTTTTCAAGAGCGAAATCCACTGGTTTCTGGTGATTGTCGGTCCGTAGCGACGGCCGTCATCGCCTCCCTGCCACCAACTTGACAAGCCAGCCATCATCAGCTTCACGCGAACAATATCGCTAGTGACCTCAAGGAGGAGCAGATAGCCGCCGGGCTTGGGCAGCCGACGGACATTTCTCATGGTCTCCGACAATGTCTGGTCGCGTGCAGCACGTTTGAAGCAATGATGAAGTCGAACGACTTCTCCCGATGGCCCTATTCAAGAACATCATGTTCGCATTCAGAGGCTTGAAGATCATCTAATCCACCCAGGGAGAGAATGCCTTTGCAGCGGCTTCGAAGAAACCAGTCGAGATATCGGTGAAAATGTAACCCCCGACCTGTTGTGCGCAGTGCCTCGAGAATTCCTTTTGTAGCAGGCCCCGATTTCGAGGATCTTCATACGAGGATAGCGATGCGCAACCTGCTTGGCGATACGGCCCATGGAGCCCATTTGCTCTTCGGAAGCCCAGGCCAATCTTGTAGAACCTGTTGAGGACGTCGCCCTTTATCATGTGCTCCAGCATCGTGGTCTGGCCGAGCACAACCTGGGCAAGGTGCTCCCCCACGGCTGCGATAAGCTGAAGGCCCACCTGGCCGGGGTATCGGGCTCTTTGCTGATGCAACCAGGGTACTGTGTCCGACTTCCACTCCTTTCGAATTGTGGGATGTGTACCCTCTTCGACTCAAGGAAATAGATAATTCATCTCATCGAAGATGCGCTGGAAGTGGCATTCCATGGAGGGAACCTCGCTGCGATCAATCTCGTCGTTGAGTCTGCGGAGGTAGTACCTAGTAGTGAGCCTCTCGCAGAGGCCGACAAGTTCCAAGTCGTTGGCAGCATCAACATGTGTAGTGGCAAGAGCAGGCAACACCGCTGGCAATGCCCAGCTCCCACTCAGACCGCGTGCACAGCTCTTTGTAGTCTCTCAGACCCGGAGGGGCAAGAGAGGTGCAAGTCAGGCCTTCCATCTGCACAATGCCTATATTAGAACCAATGTCAAAGGCGGTGAGATCCGCAGTCAGACTCTGCGCCAACGATTGTGTGATGTACAAGTCAACAGCACGCTCTCGCGCAGACTTAACAATGCGTTTGTTAACAATACGCAGCTTGCGAAGCTTTATAGGAACAAAAGGGCCGCGCAAGGGTTCCGTCGCCAGGCCAGCAGAACGCCGCAAAAATAGACTGGAAAGCCGCATCAAGAATCACAGGGTGAATGCTGGTGGGCAGCTCCGATCGTTAAATCACAGCCAAGGTCAATATGCCGAACTTGCGCTCGATCGCTTGCAGGGCTCGGAAAGGACCTGTGTCGCTCATTCCAATCTCGTTCAGCGAAGTGTAAAAGCGCTCTGTCTCAACCCTGTTAAGGGATACGACAGGGGCAACACAGCGAGGCAAAGTCTCATCATTACCATCAGCATCGCCAAATATAAGTCAAAGACCTCCCAAAGCATACATCGCCACAGAGCGTTATCGCCTGCGCCTGCAGGGGAGTAGCATGCCCATTCAGCAGTAATTATATCTCCTTTAGGCCTTGCTAGCTTTAGCGTAAAGAGAGTTTCCACGCCTGGTGTTTCATCCGATAGCAGGATGGCGTTTCCGATGTCCACGTCGTACAGCTCAATCAGCTCGACTTCGCGGCCGGCACCCAGGGTCAGCAAGCTAGACGATTCAAGCGCCATTCCCATATAACCAGCAGCGGGATAAACAATCTGTCCCTCGGCTAGGTGGCCGTCAAGCCAAGGCAGCTCCTTAAGGCAGAGGACGTTCCTCTATACCATGCTTTAGTCTATGTCTTCGGTCAATTAGTCTCCGAGGAGGACATAACGAGAGTATGGCTTGCTGCGGAAATTGCGAGACTTGCGAGATTCTTTCCAGAGTGACTGCGAATAATCCCAGGGGTATGCGGGAAGGGCGGTAAGGCAAGGCGAGAAGTTGGGGTTGAACGCTTTTAAGAAGGTGCTCAGGTTCGCGCCTGAGGTACTAAGGCGCGACCATAGAAATCCGAGCGCCTCGCTGACAGACTCAACATCGTGCTTCCCACGGCTCAGAACACCTTGATACGGCAGTTCCATGCCCGCAGTTTGTTTGTACGTCTGCGTGAAGGGCGCCTTGAGGGCTGGGTGAGGGCAGACCTCGAGCCCGACGTCGCAGGGAAGTTCACCGTTTGCAGCGAGCTCAACAGCCATCGAGAAGAGCACGAGATTAACCATGTTGTCTTTCCAGTACTCGCCCTTCAGAGCATCGATCATGTCACCCTCCATCCGATCGACGTATACGCTCGAGAAGTAGGTGCAGCCTTCGCGAGGCTGCTTCGGCCGGATGCCGCACGCCGCCAGAGACTCCATGTACGGCTCTGAACAGGGCATCATGTGGGAGGAATAATATGCCGTGTCGACCTGCAACAGCCGCGCAAAGGTTCCCTGCTCCTGTAAGATGGCCTGAATCTCCTGGATCGTGTCTTTGTCTCCGGAGAGCGGGACGCTAGCTGGGGCATTGCTCGCAGCGACGTCGATCCGACCGCAGAAGTCCTGCTCGCAAAAGTCAGATGCTTTGTCGTACCAGAGGCCAACAGCCATCATAGCCCCTTGCCTGCCGTGGTTGCCGCTCGCAAGGTTTGCATGGACACCTCGGTAATAGGCGATGCGAAAAGCATCTTCTGCAGAGATCATGCCAGCAGCATAAGCAGCACCGATTTCGCCGGAAGAAAGACCAAGCACGACGTTGAACTTGACACTAGCCAGCGACAACAGATCAACAAGCATAACTTGTACTGCCGTGCAGAGCGGCTGAGCGACTGCGGCCTCTGACAGACGAGAGGTGCTCTTTTCAGCAAGAATCTGGTCCTTGAGCGTCCATGATGGAGGATCAGGCAGGCTGCTTAGGGAGTCTTGCAAATTCTGGAGAGTTTCTGACGCCAGAAGAGACGACTTGAGTATTTCCCTGTCGATGGTCGGCCATTGCGCGCCTTGGCCGGTGAAGACACCCAAAATGCGCGGCTGGGCCACCTTGGCTTCCACATGGTCGCCAGTCCATCTGTTGTCATCCAGTGCGATCTGAAGCTTCCCGGCAATTCTCTCTCTGCTGTGTCTGTAGAATGTCACTAGACAGCGTGAACAGGACGTCTTGTAGAGGACTTGATCTGTCGGAGAGGAGGAAGTCCCGTGTCATGGCCACTGTACGCTTTAGTGTGCTGGTTGAGGTTGCTGAGAGCATAAGGGAAGTTGCAACAACGGACTCCGCCTGAGAGGCCAGAGGCTGGGAATTGTCGGCCTCGAAGCTCTCGATGATGGCATGCGCATTGGTGCCTCCGAAGCCAAACGAGTTGACGCTCGCTCGTCGCGGGTCCCTTCCTTCAAGGCCGGCCAAGGCATTCATGGAGCATCCGCCCGATACCAGCGCTCCGTATACTGTTTCTAGTAGTAACCGCTGCTGGGGGTCCATGGCCTCCGCCTCGCGGGCATTTATCTTGAAAGGGAGGCATCGAACGCCCTGATGTTCTCATTTAGGGTGTAGGCGTGCTTGACGTTCATCAGCCCCTGTCTCTCTCCAACTTCATGGAAGTAGCCGTCTGCATTGAATATGTCGACGGGATTTTCCTGAGGATATTCTTCTTGTCGCACATCAAGTCCCATAGTTTGGATGGTGTGTTGGAGCTGCCGGGGAATCAGCAACTCAAACCGACGACAGCAATTGGTTCCGCAGGAGCGTCCGTCATTGTGGTGAAGTTGGGTGTAGAGACGATATGAAAGAAAACAGGTTGTAAGAAGAGAATGGAACCGACTAATCTCTAGAGGACATCAGTGAAGAGGTGATGATACCCCCTTCAGGTTCTCGTGTGTCATTGAGCCTGCAACCAAACTATATACAGGCTTTGGGCTTTGGAGTATGTGGCGCTTCGTAACCAATACCCCGAATGTGAAACTATACCTATTGCGAACCTGTTATTACATGTATATGAAGGTCGCCGACAATGACAACTATACTGAACATATAGCATGTCAAACGGTCACATCTGTCAATACGCGTGTATGTCATGTGTCTTCTTTCTGCACTTTCGCCCACATCCTCTCTGGTTTCCATCCTGCATCGATCAATTACCGCCAACTCAAATCAGCTACCCACGATGTTCAAGTTCTCCAAATCAGAATTCTTCGATTTCGAGTTCCTGCGCGTCCTGCACGCTGCCCCTTTCCATGGATCTGAAATTGGAGAGTGCCTTGTTGCTAGGGCCAAGATTAGTGATGGTAATCCGGAGAGCTGGTATCATGCCTGGACAGCAGAAGCTGAGCGTGCAGTCAGCGCAGGCGAAGACGCAGTAATGTATGGCGATCGAGTGGAAGTTTTATGGGCATTCATCAGAGCTTCCCTCTTGCTACAGGTTCGCAGCACTGCTTCGCTGCATCCTTTACAACAACTAGCCTATCATGTTAGAGCCTTATTACCCGTGGGGTAGCTGTTCGGTAGCTCAAGTCGCCCAGCAGGGCCTTCATTGACGCAGGAAAAGGGGCTTAACGTCAACACTACAAAAACGCCAACCCGCGACTTCTTCTGTTGCCATTCTAGTACACCGCATTGACGTAATTGCGGGTGAACATTAGCTTTTAGCCCATATGTGATCTGCTCGGAGACGTGGTCAATTTATAATGATCCTTGGGCTTTGATAACGGTCTTATGAAGTAGGGGGGCTGTTTACCTATATCCATCAAGCAGCTCGTGAACTCAGATTCTAGTCACTGAGCACCATATATCTTAACTGCCTATGTAGTCTAATTTTCCTGACATTATATGACATTTTTTACCGAAACCGTTGAGATCGAGTAAACAAAGAGTTTATGGAGGATAACCGAGGCAGTTTGCGAGGCTTGGCCACTGAGCGCATAACCGCACTCATGCCATCCATCGTACTGGAAATGGCTCAGAAAAAAAAGCGTAATTTCTCAGCCTGAACAAGGCGAAGATATACAGATCTGGATACGAAAGGCTGCTCTGTGCAAAGATACGCTGGCACCGTGAGGAAGGAAATCACCATCCAACAACGCCTTCATATGATTGTTTTTGGCAGTATGGCGAGTCAATTAGTCATTGTGCACCTGGTGAAGAAGCAGGTTTCAGACATCTAACGCGGAATGGAGTAGGTGGCTTTCGAGCAAGGTACACGCGTGATGCCACCATCGACGACAGATGAGACAACAGTAAAAAAAACCTGCAGTCTCAAGTGCCAGACTATTAGAGCCAATCCAGGCTACTCAAGACCCAGCCCATCATACTACATTCCTCGTCACATGTCAGTGCGATCATCAGAACAGCCCAGAGAACGTTATATATCATTGATAACTCATATTATGTACATATCTAAAGGTTAATTACATAAGTTCCATTGGGCTTGCCAGCCTCATCGAACGATGTCATAGTAATAGAGCTCTTCATAGGGATAGGCTCAATCTCCTCAACCTCAGGACTCAAGGCAACATGCGGCTTAGGTCCCAAGGCACGGCGGCGCTTGGCAGAGCTGCTCATCTGCACGGGCGGGCTATCAGCCAGACGGTGGGTGCAGGTACCGCCAGGGATGATAACGTCGCCAATGTATCCCTCAAGAGTGGCATACTGGTGGAAGATTGCCTGCCAGTTGGGCTGGATCGTGCCAATTCCGCCCGGCACCACCTTGTCATACAGTGAGACGACGGTCTCCTGGGCAAAGTTCTCCTGCTGGCTGGTCTGCGCGTAGGGATCAGGCACGGCGGAGTCAAGGTTGTAGTTGCTGATCCAGACGCTGCCGGTGGAGAAGGGCACGCCGTATGAAGGGTCAAAGGCGTGAGAGTCCAGGCTGTGGCCGATCTCGTGCGCGAAAACGGTAACGTCGACGGCGCCCCTCATGAGGACGTTGTCTCCGTTGGAGCCGGCAGACTTGTCGCCTGGAAGGAAGACCAAATGCCGGACAAAGGACCTCATCCGAACGGGCAAACGACCGAAGATGTCGAGGATAGTTAGCTCGCTCAGTGGAGAGTCCTTGTGTCGGCAAAAGGTCCATGTCTGGGCACAGTCATCATAGTGAATGTTGAAGGGAATAACATCGGAAGCAGAGAGTCCGGCGCCCTCAACCAAGGACTTGCAGTCCTGGGGAATCCACCCAGCGCCCCAATCATCCCACGTCGAATGTGTGGGTGCCAGATTGTCCATCAAGCCTTGGCCCAAGGATGCGAGGCCATTTCCAGGGAAGTTTGGCTGGATAACGGGCTTGTAGAGGATCGCCAGAGCGAGGGGGAGGATAGAGAAAATGGCAGCAGCCTTTGACGCCATGCTGGATTATACTGTCTAATACTTGATGATGCTGCTTGTCGAACAAGTTTGTTCGTGAATCTCGGGTACGATGACAGATGAAACTCTTATTGAGGACTATTTCCTCCTTTATATATGCTAATACTAACCTTAATATAGAAGTGCTGAAGTGTGGTAGCCCTGGACTGTCAGGTTCACGATCCTCATCCGGCAGGTGAATGAGTAGCATGTGACAATTTCTGATCATGCCATCTTGGCATCAATGGGCAGTTGGGCCTCTCTTCGCCCCCATGTAAAGTTACGTTAGTGTTCTGAAGGAGGATGCTTGAAGGAACATCCAATAAGTCGAACTCACAGTCACTGATAGTTCAGAGTCTCATCAGGCCTACAGCTACAAGTACGATTACAATAAAGCATTATGATACCAGTCGCATGTTTCTGTGATTTTAGATTCAGAAGTCTTGATATAATTCTCAAAAGCGGCTCCACCTCCCTAGATAGCAGGATAAGATATAGATTGGCTTAGAAGCTTCTGTCTATCCTTAAAAATTGAACCACCACAATTTCGGGACGAGGAGCGCTATGCGAACGCCTACAGCTATCTCCGAGAACCAGCATGCTATTTCGGGCCTACTACCTCGTGAAGAGGGTCAAGTAGGCATTGACAACTGCCTTTATCTGCTAGGTTACCCGACCTAACGGAGTATTTTCCACGACGAGTGCTAAGGACCCCTGTAAGTGATTAAGCGAAAAGGCGAAAATAGACTCGTCATTCGTCGTTTTCGTTTACATAGTCTCACGGGCGAGCTCTATCCTGAAGACAAAGGGGAAAATAGACACGGGTTACTAATGATTGTTTACGAGGCTCTCGTCTACCGCTGGCCAATGATGCCGCAGCAGCAGCCTCAAAACTCTGCGGGCACATGGAGTCAGCTTATGTGCAGATTGATAAGGCTAAATTCGTTCAAGTTGAGTACTCGAATCGTCAATTAACGACGAGGTACTGGTCTTACTGTAACTTTATAAACAGATGAAGCACGAGGCGAAATAACGACGTATCAAATCGCAAGCTCGCGGAGCCCACGGGAGCGCTTGTGGAAAGGGCGTCGCCTTATTTATCCAAGACCAACCCACACCATCCTTTACATCCAGGGATATTACGGTTGGTGTGATTAGCATGATCCTGCGAGTGATTATGGGCAGCCCTGCTATGCATACTGGTGAGGTTTTCTCAGGCTGCAACGGTGGAGGCACCAGCGCCTCAGCCCAGCTGTTGGGAGGCAGCGACGTTCCCATGCCTCGCGTTCACGTACTGGAAATCTATACGGAGAAGCTTTTTCCATCTCTGGTATCTTCCCCAGAGCCGGGATCCGAGGAAGCTGTTGGCTAGGACCAACAGGTACCCAAGCTCGCGATAACCGTAAAACTCTTCGCAGGAGAACGCGCGTTTATTCCCGAAGTCTAGGGCTTCTTTGTGGCTTGCATGTCCCAAACTCCACAACTGCCGATGCTGCCAAAAATGCCTTGCCGAGCGATCGTTCAGTTGAGCTAATGATAGGACTGGGGAGACAGGGTATGGGGGTGTTGTGAGGTGGCTGGACAGGGTGCCATATGCAGGGGTTATACTCCATGCGTGTAAGCTACACTTGCTGGAGATTCAATAGGCTAGCTAAAAGATCCAATAATAACGGTTTTAGAGCGGGAAAGCCGGCCCTGTCGTCAAGGCTTTACAAGAGTCGTGTTGAGGCTGGCGCCATTTTACAAGCTGCAGAAGATCAATCATAAAGCCAGCGTCGAGCGAATATTGAGTGGAGGAAGTTGAATCGGTGGGCTGAGAGGCGGCCGAGATACTCGAAGGATTTAATTAACTATTCCCGGGGTGGGATTGATCACAAGCCGCCTTCCTGGATGGTATCTAGTGCTGATACAGGTTATCTGTTATAGTTCGATTTGCAGCCAACCGTCTTAGCATCACACGTTACTTCCTTCCCCCCTGGTTTGAGTCTCAACATTAATACTCCGCAGAGTTGGTCCAGGCCAAATGCGCGATGGGTCTTCATACTTGGCATCGTGTTCAAGCGTGCCAAAAGTTGGAGTGCATAACAGGTACAAGAACTTGACGTTTGCTGGTTGATTATTGGAGGATAGGCGCAGCAAAGATGCGAGCTGCATAGATCAAACACCGATGTTCGAGATGTCAGTACAAGGTAGTTCGCACAGCGATACCCTCATCTGCTGTGGTCAGCCGTGGTTCATTCTCTAGAAGCTCATGTGGCTTCAACAACATGCATTTTCTGCACGGGCAATCTGGCGACGTCATTATTGCAGGAGCGTGGACTGCAGAAGACGCCAAGATAGACAACGACGTCAATGACTGTGAAGTTGATGCTGACGGAGCATAACGACCGGTTACAGATTAGCAGGTAGTCGGCAAGTAACAGAGCATCGGAATCCCCCGTCTACTGGTCTGAGACCAGGGAAGGTTTACTTGACACATGGATGAATACGAGACTGCTGTCATGACAGTTGCACGGCGCCATACTAAACAGAGCCTTGGTCGCTGGAATGCTGCCTGTGTCATTTGGGAACTTTTGCGAGTCAAATCGTTGGAAATAACCCTTGTACTACCTAAGGTAATATTGAAGAGAAGACGAACAAAGAACTAGTGACTGCATACCGTTAACGTAGATTTGCTTCCAAACCGACAAAAGAAACGAAGAGCGAGTCCGATTGAGCATGACCGAACAAAAATCCACATTCTCCAAGCCACAACATGGGTTGGCCCTGGCAGCGAGCACATCAGAGGTGGGGGTAGGTAGCCAGACAGACATTAGTGGCTCAAAAATGCTCGAACAATAGCTTTGGCATCTTCGCAGTCCTCGTCGTCGTAAAATTTGAGACCAAAGGAGTACATGAAGGTCGCAGAGTCCCGATAATACTTCTTGATCCAGCGCAGTTCTTGGTCGCTGAAGTGGTAATCGGCGAGATGTCTTTCGAAGTCATTCTCGTCCTCCCCAGCCTCCTCCTCGTCGTCCTCATCTTCCTCTTCAGATGGATCTCCCTCGGCACCATCATCGTCCTCCCCCTCGTCGCGCTTCATCAGTGAGCGCACAATGGCTCGGCCTTCCGCTCGATCCTCTTCGTCGTAGATTGAAAGGTTATGCAAAATGAGGAATTTGAACTCGCCTCCGTAGTGCTTCTTGAGCCAGGCTTTTTCCTCGGCGGTATACGGCTGGGCTGTGCTCGTTTGTCGCTGCTGCATGTCTGTCGTGGTTGGCCGACAATGAGCCTCCCAGCGCTCCCTCTCTTCCTCAGGCCACCTGATACTCAGGCAGTATGCTACATCGGGTTCGAACTTCGATGGTGCAAGCCGTGGGCCGATGGGTGGCCCGCTGAGTCTCAGACAGAATAGAACCCCTCCAGGAGAAAAATATGCAATAGATTTGCCGTCACGGTCCGTCAATTTGCCACTGCTGTTGGGTGTGTCGAGTATGGCGTATCCAGCAGCATCGCCCTGGAAGATGGGCATGCCAACAATGTTGGAGACACTGGAGGGAATGTAGAGCACATTTGTAAGACGAATAACGTGGTGGGCTCCTGGTCCGCGGAGGTTGGGGCTTCGCTTGACCGGTAGATCGACGCTTCCGACGCCTTCGACACGGGACGTCGAGGAGGTCAAGACGGCTGATCTGACGGTGCTCGAGAAGGGTGTAAACTCGGTGAACCATTTTCTGTCGTTGCATGCGCTGTGGAGGAATTAGTCTCAGCGATCGAGCCGAGACTCCGTAGACCAACCCCAGAGAAAGGGAGGGAGAGAAAGAGATGGAGACTCACTGCACGTTGGAGTTGTTCGAAAAGACCCAGTCAGGGCTGAGGCCTTCTGGTGAGTCTTGCCAAGCCATAATAGCCGTTCCGATCCAAGACTTTCTTCCGGAGGGAGCAGGCGTAAAGGGTCGGCGTAGGTGTATTTGGTCGAAGTTGATTCAGCTTTTTGGAGCAACCCAAGCCACTGTCAGAGCTGAAATGAGGGGCAGACAAAAGGCGGGGTATGACCAATTACTTACTACCTAGGTAGGTACTCGCAGTTCTGCAAGGTAGAACACTCCCGTTGGTGGTCGACGTGGATTTCGATGGATATGGAAGACGGAGAGGACCAGAGAGGATCAACAACGGGGAGAAGGAGACAAATTAAAGACGACACGTTGTGAAGTCGCGCGAAGATGAACGAGAGAAAAAGCAGAGAGAGCCAGGAGGCGGACCTTGTCATGAATGGCGGAGTGCGTGCCTCAGGCTGCGACAATAAGCTCGCGACAAGAAACGAACGGCAAGGCGCGGTCCATCAGCGGAATTGCGAGAGGGCACAAATTTGCTGCTTTTGAGAAGGTACGGTACCTGAGAAGAAGAAATTCCATGCAAAGGGAGAGAGAGAAAACATTGCAACAAACAGAGAAAAGCTGCTTATTGGGATGCCAATCCACTGGCTTTTCGGGAGACAGCCAACGGTTCCCCACTTGGCTTACTGCAAGGACGGGAGCACTAAATTAGTAGGTAGGTACAAGTACGCATCTGATGCAAATCACAGATGCAGACCTTCCGAGTGCTTGGTTCACCGGTATGGCTCTGCGTCTGGCAAATGAAGGCATGTGGGATGCGGGTGAGTGCTCTTTCGTTTCGTGTATCTGAACCACGACGTTGCACTGCCATTTATCGTGCTGCGCAACGGCATGTTCTCTCCAACCTGAGATCCACCATTTGTAGGAAATGGCACAGGTTCCAACGGAGATGGAACTGCATCTGATGTACAATCAACCTCCATCGCTTGCGAATTGGCACTTCTTGTACTCACGACGGCGACTCCTTCCATCTCTTTTTGATCAAGATGCTTCACTGTCCCACGGCGCATTCACTTTATCGATAGTACATATCAACAAGCGAGCGCACACAAGCACGCTGCTCTGACCAAACTGATTCTCAAACATCGCACCATTCCTTCTCGTTGATCCAACAACCAGCGCCAGAATGGTACAGAAAGCCGGTGACAGTGGGAAATCGACAAATGTTCCCCTCAAGGACCGACGGCACACACTGCCAAGTTGCAGTTCCAGCGAAATGTCATGAAACCGCGCCGAACCGCCTTCGACTTTTCCCTTCGAGCGATGCACACGCCGTGCGCGAGACGAATACATTTGGAGCGCTCTTCGCTACGCGACTGAGCTTTCCTAGCACGGTAACGGATCAACTGGTTGTAAAGTCATTATTCTATGCCCTCTACTTCTCGGAGACGCGACCCGGGCCTTGGAGACGCGCGGCTGACCGGGACCACACAGGCATACAGATGAGTAACGTCCTTGACTCTGACCGCTCGATCCGACGCGTCGTCTTTTTCGGTTGCCATATCCTACGTGGTACCTGCGCCACGAAGGCCATTGATCACTTGCCATAGCCATGGCGCACAATTTGCATACCTATTTTGCGCAATATGGCGGCCATAATCGACATGGCCATGGCAGCATCGTCACCACAAAACGCGGCGTCGAGAGTCCAGCGAACGAAACAGTCCAGTTTAAAACGTCGACTTTGTCCATGGTGCAAAGTGACCGGCACTGATGTGGCTCCGCAGCTTGAGGTCTTCTTGACGCCTTGACGCCTCGCCACGAAGACATTGTCTATCTTTGTGCCTGCGGCTGGTGTGATACCGCACTGAGGTAGGAAATGACGAGCAGCCGTCGCCAGGGTGGATTTGACGGATCCCCTATTGCGCCTTGGGCAAGCCTGAGAATGTGAGTCGGCAAACCGTCTCCGATGCGCTGCCACCTCCTTTTGTCGGTGCCTTTTGGCTTACGTTTGGTTTGATCCCTGGGGAGAAGCCATTATTCGTGGCAACGCTACTGACTACATGGACTGGGCTGTATGACTTTTCATCCATTTGGCTCGACGCAGACGTTGCCCAGCTGCATGATCTCGACCATCACAACCGTAGCAATCGATCATCACCGACTCGAAGTAGTCGGAACCACCCGAGAGCCTACTATCAAGTATAAGTGGCGCTCACTTCGTCGGATGCAAAGACTCGGCCATCCACGTTTTCTGTCTGGCTCGTGTAGGGCCGACAGCTCCTGCTCCAAAGGTATCTTCTCCGTCATATCATCTCCCGTTGCCGGCAGTACGGCCTCCTTTTTGCAATGCATCAGGACGTTGTCAGAGCTCTGATAGAGTCTAGGCTCAGTGTGTTCGTCGTGACAACTCATAGATACCACAGCATGAGTTCTACGTCTCGCGCGACGTTGGACTCTGCCCTTCCAGTCTTGAAAGTGATGGTTTAGCTGCTGGTTGACTGCTTGCAGTTATACTCGAACAGCAGCCACCCACCATTCACAGACATACTTCTCGGCCAACATGATGAGAATTGCACTGCGACCAGGGGAACACGCCCGCCGATGAGGTGTCAGTCCGTTTCGAGTCGATATCCCTCAGAGGCCCCGAGCAAGGCACGACCAAATCACTCAGCCGCTAGGCTGGGTACCACCTGGCCCAAACGCAGCAACCTGAACCTCCCCCTGTACGCCGCAGCTTTCCTTTCTGACGATCTACCTCCGAAAAGACCAGGATCAGGTTGTTTAATTCGGTCCAAATCCTCGCAGTTGTTCGAATCGGCAGACCAAGCTTTTGAACGGGTCCGGTAGGACAAAGAGCTTGCCGGTTGGAGTTCGACCACGATTTCCAATCTCAAGTTCTATTCGGGAGCAGGAGCGTTGGCATTGGCAGACGCTCCATGGCCACGACGGCAGCTTTTCATACAACCTGTGTCACAAGTAACCCCCACCCAAACTGGCAGTTTACATACACTAACAGATAGAAGTGACTCGGTGAGGTTTTGCACGGAAGTGCATGCATCGACGAATAACGGAAGATACAGACAATACCCTCAGATGCCTCGAATAACGCCCACCTTGTTCCAAGCTTCGCGCACTGTTGTCGCGGCTTTTACATCAAACAGCTCCTCGGCACACTCGACCGTGACGTCGGCAAACTGTTGAAACGTGCATCGAATTGGCACCTTGCCGCAAGTCATGGCCCTCCACCAGATTTTGCCGGCGATCTCCCACGAGTAGCCCCCGAACGCGACAGCAGAGAGGTAAAACGCCTTGTTGGGGATGCCACAGAAGATGTGCACGCCCCCCTTGTCTTCAGTGATGACCTCCCATTGCGCAAAGTTGTCCACCTGAGGATCTTTGCCCTGTCTATCTGTTAGGTGAGAGACGTGTGGACGGTCTCAGTGGACTCACAAAGCGCTCGTCGTCGTATGCCTTTCCTGGTTCCTTCATGCTGCGCAAGGCCACTCCTTTGACATCAGGCAAGAGGCAGTTCTCGCCAATGAGCCAGTCTGCCTCTTCAGATTTCTCATTTTCCACCTGCTGTTTGACCATGATGCCAAACACGTCGGAAATGTGCTCGCCTTAGAGCCCCAGGCTGGTCGCTGTACTCAAGCGGGCTGGTGTTGTCCGTGACGGCATGTGCGAGTTCATGTCCAATGATGTCAACGCAGCCGGTGAAGTTGCCAAGGAACATATATCCATCACCAAAGACCATTTGCATGGTCTCTGGAGACCAGACTAGTATGCAGCATCCTCTTCAGCTGGGGCCACACCAAGAGGCATGGGAAAGGCTTACAGGCATTTTGGTAATGCTCACCAAAGTGAACAGAGCTAGTCACAGGCGCATTTTGGTTATCAATTGATTTCCAGCCAAAGCGCTGCTCGTAGAATTTGAGGACATGGCCCACGTTGTCATAGGCCTTGTTGGCATCTGGGTCCTCGACCTGAGCTTCGCCTTGGGCACGTTCGAGCTTACCGGGAAGCTTCTCGTTGTCCCATGTGTTGCTTGCATTGTACACGTTATTGTAGGTGGTTACTTTGGATGCTTCCATTCTGACTCTGTCATCAACACCCACTACGATCAATAGTTAGCATCTACTAGGAATATGATGATGGACAGCAGAGATACCCTGTTGAGTTTTGCTCATGAGCTTTTGGAGATGGCGTAGGTCTTTTTCCGCACGAGTCCTCGACGCCTCATCTACCGCATCCGAGGCCGACAGTCGTTGAAGGAGACTCCCGGGAACAAACGGTGAAGCTTGGACGGTTGCATTTCTCTTGGCCCTCTTCTCCTGGAAAGTCTTCAAAGTATGTTCCTGGCGAGCGGTAACTATGCGTCCGTGCTCCGCCAGAGAGGCCTCGGCGGCTTTGCGGACGGGTTCGGGGTTGAGAGGAGATTGGGCGATGGCCCGGAAAAGGTGAGGAGGGACAATACAACAGCGACAACTCATGACGATACTAGGGTACTGATCAGTCATGGCCTCGATAGTTGTCGCGATGGACGTTCTTATTGTCCAACTGCTATGGTTCGTTGAAGACATGTGATTGCATCAGGTGTTTGCATCTCGGCTTCCTGTAAGCCCATCATACCTACCCTATAAGTGGCTTCCGCCATACGGCTGGCTGAACGCACCGAACCTCGCTGATTCGATGCGGCAGATAAACTTTGACGAATTGCGGGGTGCAGCGTCAGCTCAAGCAAGTCAATACACAACTGTAGTATCCTCTTCTAGGCATTTCATCCATTATCAAAATGATGGCTAGATTAATTCCATATAGAAAGCATCACGAATGAGTGTACTAACGTCTCAACCCTGATTGACCTTTAGGCCAGCCTCAGCCCACTGCGGCGTAACAGGCTCGTGATTGCCCGAAAACTTTTGCCCGTCAAACCACAGCTCAAACCTCAGATCTGCGGGCCCTACGATGACGCGCAGGTCAAACCTGCAGACGTAAAATTTGTAGCCCTTGCGGAAGAGGATGCCGCGCTTCTGCTTCAGCCTGAGCTGGTCTTGCTGGACGCCCTCGAGGTTGCTCTTTACCATGCAGAGCTTGGTAACGCCAGCTTTTCGATTCTGTCAGCATGAACAGTGTCTTTAGACAAGGAAAGAGATCAATGGGTCGATTCAACGTACCGTGCTTGAGGCTCTTCGGTAAGTTGGAGGGATCATTGTGAGAAACCACTATGTCTGCATTCCATACTCTCGTCGGATCGTCCGGTCCTAGCCGGTACTCGAACGACTTCACCAGCGGAACATTTGGATCGATTTTGTCTCCCTACAACAGGTTAGAGATACCATCTGCGAATGAGTATCGGAGAGAAGCGTACCTTTCGAATGATCCACTGAATTTGATTGATAGCCCACTTCTTCTTCGGATCCCACAAGTCGGGAACAACTTCCTCGTCCGCATGCTTCGACGCCGAATACATCTGCCTCACGATGACACCGTAGCTAGAACGAGCCACTCGCGCCGCTAACACGGGGACATTGCCCGTCTCCATTCTCTGCTGGTGATCAAGAAGGAGGCCTCTCACGACGACAAGCTGCGGATCGTGGCTTGGGACGACGGCGACTCTTGCGGCGCTGGCGTGGGGGCTGGAGGCGAGCTGTAGTGAGATTTTGTCGCGGACGTAGGCTGAGCTGCCGAGTCCTCCAGAGAGTATCATGTATTCCTGGACGGAATCAATAAGCGTGAATCATGATGACTGTTGTATGAGGATTGAAGACTCACCACTTGCTCTGTGTATCCGTTTTCACTCAGCCAGTCTAGCTGTTCTTTAATTCGCTTCATGATGCCATCAATCTGGGCGTCAAACAGCGAGTGGATCTCTTCCCTGGAGGGTGTTAACTCGTGGAAGTCTTACAGCATTTCATGCGGGAAAGAGGCGGATCAGACCTACATTTTAAAATGCATCCTTCCATATTCCACGCCGAGACCAGCATGGCTGAAGCTATGCGACACCCCCTCCATCTGCAGCTTAAACACGGGTTGCATGTACACCTTTTCACCAAACTTGTGCTTCAGCACCTTGAAATGGTGGCTCTTGGAGAAGCGAGACGCAAAGTCGCTGGGGAGTTGGCGCTGGATATCCGGGTTCGCAACCAGCCTCTCCGTGACGACCCTGACAAACGCCCGATCAATCAGCGTCGATCCGATGCCGACTCCCTTGACGGTGGATATCTGCGCCATCTGGGGGCAGCTGGCATCACTCGAAGTGACTCTCATGAGAGCTAAATCTGTCGTTCCTCCTCCCGCATCGACGGTCAGAAATAAACTCCCCCTGTTGAAGGAGATTGCGCTCATCTTCAGCGTCGCTACAGCCGCAGCTTCGGCCTCTGTAAGATCAACCTGGGCCACATGCTTCGGCCCGCAGCCTCCAAATCCCGCATCCCGGATGATGGTCTTGAAGATGTTGATAATCTCCAGCCTCGTCCACGTAGTCGGCACGCTGAACAGAAAAGTGACCGCCATGTCGGCCCAGCCACCAATGTGTCTCCTCCCAGTCTGCGTCTCGATGGTATCCTTCACGTGGAGATAGATCTGATGAAGATAGTCTCGCGCAAACTTTTGCGCTTCCACGGTCGTCTGCGGCACGTTGGAGAGTCCCCTTCCCTGTGCCTCGACGAGCGTCTCCTCGTCGATGTAGATCTTGAAGAAGTCCCTCCGGGTCTTGCCGGGTACAGAATCGTCGTCATCATCGCACATGAAGCCCCATGATGACAACTCGCCGTCTTCGTTGTAGATGAGCGTGGTTGGAACTTTGCGTTCCCCTCTATCACCGCTCCCAGGCCAATCATTAATGACTTGGATGGGCGTCTTCGGCGTCATCCACGCAACGCCTTGTGCGCCATTAGAGAGGTGGTTCTCATATGATCCATAGTATGTACTGCGCTCTTTCTTCACTCACCGGTGTACGTGGTACCAAAGTCAACTGAGACGGTAATGTCAGGTTTTTCAGCCATTCTGACACCATTCTCTCATGTTTCTTTAAGACCCTCACTGTCTCAAGCAGAAGCAGCTTGGGATAGAAAGGGAATTGGATGGCGAAACTTGTCCCCAGACAAGGCGACTTAAAACAAATACGCAGGAATCCAGCCATCGGACTTCTCCGGCCAAACGCATTCGATTGCTTCGAGTCACCATCAAACGATAGTAGTAGGTCAGGAGTCGGGTGCCAACGAACGCAAATGCTACGTTATCGGCCGTGCATATGTTTCAATTCCGGGATACCTTGGTCTAGCCATCTTGCCTTGGCGCTTATTTCTCTCGAGTGAGCGCATGGAACAAGTTCTCAGCTGATGTTTCTTCTTGGGGTGAGCAATGGAAGGATTTTCACCCTTGCAGAGAAGAACACCCCCCGCTCGTTTCAAGTACGCATGAAGACATTTTCGCACTGAAGATGCGGAGCAAAAGCAATTACCTCAGCTAGTGCGTATCGAAGCGTTTGTGCTCCATCGATGTCTCGTGTGCGTTACCCTCGACGCTTTGATGTTGCATATATGCGGCAGCTCATAGCACTGACTTCTTTCTCGAACCTGGAGAGTCCGTCACCTGGCTGATGAAGGAACAAGAGTTTGTTTCATTCTCTAGTCGGATCCAGATGGCAGCAGAGACGGATTGGCTACTGTGCGACGTGGCTGTGATGCTTCTAGAGCTTGAGCATTGCATCTTTCCTCCCAGCCTTTCATATACTACGCAGCTGTTATTCCTCATTCCTCACTTGCCTAGGACATCTGGTTGGCTTAATATGATTTTCGGTTGAAGTGAGAGCCTGCCATGACTTCTCTCGTCTATGACTGTAAAACCACTCTGAATGGGGCCGAGACTTGGTTTCCGTGTCCTCACGCGATGACGACTACAGCGGAGGGGAGGAGCAGTTATACATTGTCGGCTACAAAAGAGTCGTCAAAACCACAGTTCACATCAACATCAAGAGAGCGCTCATCATCGCCCTCCAGATCCGAGTCGACTGAAAAGGGGACGTCGTCAACCTCAACCACAGCCACGTCTGGTAGGACCCCAACTCGCGCTGCCGCAGCTGAATTGCCCGACTCTACGTCAAAAGATATCTCTACTCAATCCCGCCCTCCTCCCACGACTCCGTCAGCAATATTCGTCATCGAAACTCCCAGCTTCTCGGCGGCGCCTGCCCAAACCCAAGAGTTCACCCTCGCGAGCCTGGTCCCCGTCGCTTCACAGACATTATCGCCACCGCCTCAGAAAAGTACAAGCCTCTCCCCCGGAGTCATCGCTGGGATCGCAGTTGGCTGTGTCGTAGGCGGTCTTCTCATCGGTCTCGTCACTGCTTTGCTTTTGCTCCGCCGCGGGAAAGGCAAGAAGCCCTCTTCTCGAAGCGATGCGGCATCAATCCTCGTCGAATCCAAAGCGCTGTCGGTGGCAGAAATAAGTGAGAGACTCAATACTGGCGCAAGCTCCGGCACCAGTGTCCAACTGGACCAATTTCTCCTCGATGGCGCCCCGGACCAGGAAATCGTCAACGAGCTGCAATCTCTAGGTGAACTCATCCGTCAACATGTGGAGGATCACTATACTCTTCGACCGGTTGGGGACAGCGTAGAAGAGCTGTCGCAATTGCTTCTGAAGCTGGGACTAGGTCCAGGAATAGACACTCAGTCTATCGCTGCCGGATGTTCCAAAAGCAGTTCTCGACACCTTGGCATTCGCTCCGTCATTTCACATGTCATCTTTACGAGCATCGACTTTCACTCCCCCGGTGAGCTGTCGCTTCTTCCCGAGCCAGTTGCTGGATTGCTTCAATCTATACCTGCAGCCAAGCCCACCGATGGCGATTCTCAAGGTAGGACGCATCTTTCCGTCTTACTTCACTACCTTCAATACTAAGACAGGCCCAATAGCATTCTCGCAGGCGCTTCACTCGTGGCGTCGTCAATCCGCCTTTCTCCTCCACTCCAATCGCAGCCAAAGAACCGCCCTCCAAGTCGACACGTCCATGATCGCACCCAAAGCCCAGATGCTTACGCAGTCCCTCAACAGCTTCCTGGACACATTTGTCGACCCGGGAACAAACGAGGAGCAAACCAGCCATCTCCAGGACGTTGTCATCGAGTGTGCAAAGCTCGGCTACATGCTGTTTTCTCACCCGGTCGACTGGCGATTCGTTTTTGAGGGCACTCCGACCGGCACCACAAGCATCAGCACAGTCGTTGTTTGCCCTGGATTGGAGAAATGCAGCGATCGTGAAGGGAATCCTTACACACACCCACGAAGAGTTGCGGCCCCAATCGAGGCAGCACTATAAGAGAGTAAGAGGCTTGCAACTGCCATAAAATCTGCTTCAAGCGTTTCTGGTCACATACCTTTACTTTCAATACCCCTTTTTACATTACCGAACAAGCCGTACGAAGCTTCCTGCTATTCTGCTTTTATCGCTCACAGCCTCCCTGGTAGCAGTTCAGGATTAGCCCAGGGAGCATCTCCACCCCAATACGGCCTTGTTCCTTCTCACATTATAGCTTGGTGCGCAAGACGGATCCATATTAGGTACCAGACAGTCTATCAGTTTGATACAGTAATATTTTAAACCATGTGAATGACTTTTTCTGCGTGAATATTGCATCGATGCTCACATTACCTATGGTTTAATCACGACAATGTAAGGAGGGAGGCTGAGCCGCGCATCCTGAGGCAACCATTTCATATTGGATCAGTTGAAGCCTTTAGCTGTTGGCTCATGTCATCCAGCTCTGTAATACGACCGGAGGTGGTTGTGTGAAGGATTTGCCCAGAAGCTAGCGCACGATTGGAGTCAGATAAAAGGAAGCTAGAGAAATGAGACGATCAAATTGAAACTTGCCCTTTGTGCCTTGAAAATGAAAATTTGGGGGCTGCGGATGTGTATAAGTCATTGCTGGTGTGGGGGGGGGGGAGGAAATCCCAGAGGGCAGAAGAATGGAGATTCCTTCACAATCCCGATATGGGTTCTGTTAACCTGGACATGGACGAAGCATCAATCCTCTCCAGGTTCGACGATTTGGTCAAGTCGGGTGTGGTTCTATATGACCCAGAGCAAGAAACTATCTGCCATGTTGACGGAGAGCTCGAGGCAGGTATCCGATATGCCATATAGGCATGACCTGATGCTGAATAGGCCAACTCTAGCTCAACTTCCTGCTTACTGCGGCACTCGTCAAGAAGCCCACCATCCAACCGCAGATGGCGCAGAACGACGATACCGTCGAAAATGACGGCGTCAGAAATGATGGGAGCGACATCTCAACTACCGGTTTCGAGATCGGCCAAGTAAATGACACCCATTTTATCATCGCCAACAAATTCTGTTACGCGAGACCACACCTCATGCTCCTCACCACAAACGGATACCGCAGGCAGTACGAGCCCTTGGACATGTCCGATCTGGCAGCAATTCGGAATATACTCAGCTCGATGACCCAAGAGTACATCGCATTCTTCAACTGTGGCCGAGACGGGGGCTGTAGTCGGCTTCACAAGCATATGCAGCTCATTCCCAAGCCCCTTCACAGTTTCGCCGATTTTTTAGACGTCGAAGATGGCACCGCGAGGCCACCCAACGTCCCGTTTCAGTGGTTCTACCAGCGCTTGGACATCAATAACGTTGATGCAGCGGAGCTTACAAGAATCTACACCGGACTTCTCCAGCAAGCCACCGCCGTTGGTCAAGGCAAGTCTGAGCACGCTGGCTTGGCCCTCTCAAATGCGGCATGTCCTCACAACTTGATCATGAGCAAGCGATGGATGATTGTGATTCCGAGGCGCCGGGCGGGCATCAACAAAGAAGCTGGAGCAAATGCATTGGGCATGCTTGGGGTCATTGCCGTGGCCACGAGTCCTGAGATGGACAATTGGGTTCGTCTTGGGCTGACGGAGTCCTTGAGAGCTCTGGGCGTCCCAAAGTAGGGACCCCATGAACTTCTCCTTCGTTTAATATATTCTTGTCTCAGTGCTCGATGCAACGTATACCACATTGATTGCATCTTCATGAACCGTTACCTTAGTCGCAAGTTCACCTCCAGGTGGTCGCTATACTCATAACATTCTGTGCCATCGACGTAAGTTAAACCCCTGTTACAACCGGAACATTGCGGAAGAGCTACAGTATCCAACGGACGCAGATGACTGCAGGCCACAGTTCTGCTGACAAATCGTGCGAGACGCCAGTAGCGGCCGACGTACAGGGACTCTTTCGAAGCGACAGGTTCTACCGTGTGAAGCGATTTGGCACATTGAGAGGTCGTCGAACTCCAAGATCTTGCATCCTCTGACAACCGATAGCAACTCCTTCGTAGCGCTGACTGTTGATAAACCCTACCTATGCTACGGAACTAACAAAGAGCGAATATGTCTCTGTCTCCTCATCAGAATGCACTGGTACGGAGACAATTATATAAGTGACATCCCACTCAACGGATTTATTATGTAAAGAATCATCCTTCAGTCGGCACAACCAACAGCTCCCTTCTTCATTGTATGATTCGAGGCTGTATGATAACACCTCATCGGTGAATTTATCACGTGATGGAACTTACTCTTCAACATCATTCGATCGATCCTTCAAATCACGCACCACCTTCGTCTTCAACTTATCGCCAACTTCACCTAGCAAACATTCTAGATCATCCTTCATTGTCCCAAAGATGGCCTCGAAAGCTTTCTTCGACCCTGTGGTAGCTCTTCGCGCTGCCCCTCTCCTCACATCGACCTGCTCCCTCTGGTTCGCTTGGGACCAGCACTTCTTTCTGCACCTCTTCAACAAGCCCGAGCTCCGCGCCCAGAGCAATGACTTTCTGCCCACCTACTTCCGCTACTTGTTCCGCGGCGGTGTCACACGTGTCCTGGTCCTCCTTTCGCTGACGCTGTCGTCTTCTTTCGCCACTTGCTTCGTCAACCATGACTCGCATTGGGCGAATGGGTCTCTCCGCTGGTACACGGCCGGCATGGCTTTAGCTGCTAGCCATCTCGCCTTTGTACCTGCTGTCGCGCCGAAAGTCCAGGCTATCATTGAAGATAGCTCGAATGGGCAGAGCACCAATGATTTGGATGGATGGTTGACGATTCACACTTTGAGGGGTCTGACTGTAGATTTGGCGGCGTGGGCTTGTTTTGTTGTTGCAACTGTACGAAATCTTCAGTCCTCGTAGGGATGGGCCATGCAGCCTTACAATATGTCTGATCACGAACTTCATCCGCGCAACTCCTGCCACTGGCAATGAATCTTCAGATTGGCCGTGTAAGCTCAGATCGGGTGCAGATAAAGTTTGGTTACCTTACGTCAATCAACTCCTTCATTCTTGGGTAGTCAGATCGAAGATCGATTGGCTCAACCTACCTTATGTTCACGCATTAGTTGGCTTCTCATAAGTTGTTTCAATAAGATCGAGTCTCTCCTTCCGTCATGAATACATTTCTTTGGATGGCGTGTTTATGTTATGCTCAGCTGAGCTTTGATATCCGATCCACACATCTGAGGCCGGGGGTATGTTATGTTGAGGTAAGCAGTAACTTCAAAATGACCGTGACGACTAGGCCTGGACCTTGAATATCGGCAATAGCAAGGGCCACCTGTGACAGGAGTTCCAACAATTGATCGTTCGAACAAACGTCAGTACGGATCATGATGCTCAGGTTCTACGATAATCTATCCATCTTGGGCTTACTGGCAACTTGCGGTTGTCTCTGTCAGATTGTCGACGTCCGATCTCAATGCTTAATGGAGTCAATATAACCAGACGATGGCCGTGGGAATAACGTCTGCCAGACAGGGGCTTAGTCAAGAAAGCCGTTCCCAGATAATGGCACGACTACTCACGATCGGCAACGCGTCTTACCAGTATTGCATGCATGAGATTAGCGACGCTCTCATGGAATGACACCTGCTCGCACCGAACCAGCTAGGTCTGGAGGGCACGTCAAGCGAATCTTGACTGTCATCTGCTCCCCAGGCCGGCCATCAACCCTATTGTCGGCGGCTTTGGCAGTGTTGTGTCTCTTGTATGATCTCATGGCGCTCTGGCAGGATATAAGGCAGGCATGGTTCAGTGTCGACGGTTCATTGAGTTGGTTCTCATGACGCCCTGACGCCTCTTTTGGGCGCCGTGCATTTGGCCAAACACATGGCTTGTTGACCGACGATGGTGTGACCGTGGCCTTGACCAGAGACTGGCGAGGGCTGAATACGTCGCGGGGATAGAGTGGCCAGTTCGTCGGGTCTCCACTACTTCTGTCCGTCAGTTTGTGAGGCCTATCATCATTCTGGTGCAAATTAGCCGCTTGTATAACGACTGCTGTAACAACAACAACAACATACCACGATTTGCGAGTATTGGGGGAGAAAGTTATCATTCACACAGTAAACTACATTTTCGCAGCCAGCGAAGCCATTGTACACGTTATACATCACAAGAGGATCTCGTACCTGATTACATATCGCCATCGAGGCGGCCATGTTCTCGGCGACGGTGATGTTGCCATGGAAGTTGTGCCGGACCGACGCTCTGAGGTTCAAGTGCTGGAGGCCCACGATGTATTCATACAGCGAAGGTTGGATGGAGGGCCTCACTGGCATGGTGACATTCGACGTTGGCGAGCCCGAGTCAACGAAAGGCCTACAGCAGCATCCACGGCCAGCGTGCGAGAAGATCCTGTATGTTGAAAACAAAAAGGTTCAAACCTAGGAGACTACTGAGGCTTATATTTCAACACTGTACCATCGCATAAATAAGTCTGGCATGTGTGTCGGCACACAGTTCCAATACCTAACGGCTGGCATTGTCCAACTGCCGGGCTGCGGGATGTTAGTATGGACGATAATGCACGTAATCACTTTCGACGTGGCTCTTCACGGCGGCTTCTAAAACTGCGATGAGAGCTCGTACGGAGCCCACTCTATGAGAAGGGGCCGAAGTAGACTCTCAGTCTCAGTCGAAGATGCTGCGGGCAGCAGTGGAGAACCTTGACGATGTAAGCCAAAGAGAATGGATAAACCGGCAGCAGGAGGGCAAGCGCTCTATGGCCGTTATTTAAAGACTCTGTGCCAAACAAACACCTCTAGCGCCAGAACAGCCACCTCTTTGCAAAAGTATAATGAAACAGGTTACCATACCTTGCCGCTATTCTTTGGGCAGCCTTGTCGACGCAACTCTTTCTAGACGTATGCCTATCAGGCTCACTGTCAGTGCCCGGAGCATACGCAAAAGCATTTGGCAAAGAGATCAAGTGGGACTTCCCTAAGCGTCTGGCTGTGGCCATAGACTGGTTGTGAGTTTCGGGGACGCAGAGGGGAAGCGTACTGAGCCCAGACCTTGAGTTTGCGATCGTTAGTGGCATCGTTCAAATGACAAGGGCTGTCCGCACTCCTCAGAAGTTGCGAACAAGAACAGAAGCACAAGCCCGATCTGTGCTGGTCAAAAGCAAACCGCGATCTCCCAGACCTGAACACCGCGTGAGCGAGGGGCGCCATAGCGGAGAGGTCTGAAGGGAGATGCGGGTGGTCAGTGTGAACTTCACGAAAAAGCTTGATTATGCAATGACGTGACTGAAGAGAGTGACCGCCAATCTTCGTATTCAATAGGCCGGTCTTGATTCGTGGCGTTTCAGCAGCAGTGGGCATCTGCGATGTAACTGGCGGGGGCGGAGGCACACAACAGCCTTGACAACGACGATGAAGGTCAAGGTTTTCCGACCGAGTTGTAGTTTCAAGTAGTCTCGTCCTCTAGAAGCAGTGATCATCTTCAGTTGCGCCCTTCGCAAAGTTAAATGTCGGGTGTCGATGTCGCCATCAATTGTCTGCCCAGTGAGCTGCTCCATGTGTCGTGGTTTGTATCGCCGGCCGTGACATGCGAGACCAACAAGCAGCATCTGCAATCCGAAAGCTGAACGCCTTCTCCAGCGGTCGAGCCTTTTCCGAATCTCCATGGGCTTGATGACCGAAGGGAATCTGGCTAGACGAAACATGCGAGCGATTGCCTTCAGAGGTCTCCTCTTGTGCAGCTGGGACGATAAGGACTGACTTGTAACGGCAATTCTCGATTCAAGACGTCACATGCACCCTCGCAGCCTCTGGTAGAACTCGACGAAAGACCCGTTCGAGAAACATGGGGATTCATGCAAGCGGGTGCTCACCTGCGATGTCTATGGTGTTCCTGCGCATCACGATGACTTCAAGGCTGCTCATGCAATCTGGAGCCGCAGGAGTGGGGGACGCAAACCTCTTCGTACACTCCGTTCAAGTTTTCGGTAACCATGATCGATCGCTCAGTCGGAGTCTGGCCATATATGTTCTACCGCAGTGCCGGCGACGGCCTCGAAGATGTGCTTTTGTTGACGAGCTGGACAGCAGATGATGTGCCCCGCCTAAAAGGTATCTCGAAAGCATCAATGACTCTTTCCTACAATGCAGCTTTCGCAAGGGCTGCAAGGGCTGCAGAAACTGGCCAACGGCAACAATGTCCAAAAAGAGACATACCTGAATTCACCGTGGGGCCACTATCAGGGCTGGTATCAAAACTGACCCCTTCCTTGTCCAAATGTGTCGTACATGATGCCATATGCATAGCTGACCGGCCCACAAATGCCAGCGGTAGACCTCCCCTCTATGGTGGTGTGTATAATCCCAGTCGTCAGACATGAGTGACTCGCGCATAGACGTGGGAGCAGCTGGGGACGCATGTGATGTCGCCGACGACGAAGCTATCATGAAGTAAAATATGTCAATGGCGTATTTGAGCGTTGCTTTTTCGGGGCATCGGCAGACCTCTCTGTCACGGGTCAACGGGTCAGATCAGGACGTCAAGAGTGTGCTCTGTCGGGGGCAATACCTTCTTGTTTGGCCAGCCGACTAGGAAGGCATTGGACATCCAGAAAGGATTTGCAATGGGAAGAAAAAGCAGACGTACTCTGACGCATCACAGTGCAGTGGACTCTAGCAGTTGCTCAGAAGCGAGCAGCGACATCCTCGATTAGCTGAGGCCAGGGCTTAAGCGACCATATTCGAAGCTGGAGGGGCTGTTGGAATGTTTTCTGTGGGTTCGTCTGAGGGCTGCTACTGTATAAGCGCATGCAATGAAGAAAACGAAGGTTTTCTGACTTCACTTGCGGCTCGACGTCTTGATCTCGGTAATTGGACTCGAAGATGGAGAGGGGAAGCAGGAGAGGAGAGGCGACGGAAGCTGTTGAACCGTGTGCGAGATACTGAGTCTCGAGACTCTGGATGGACTGAAGCGGCACGCGGTACGGAAGTTTTGGAAGATCTGGGCCACATAGGCAGCCGCCGATATCACGAAAAGCGCGGACAGAAACTGGGACGAGACCGAGGCGATGGAAATGAATCTTCTCGTGCAATTACTTCGTCAAGAATGTCTAAACGGAATGGAAGGGAACAATGTAACAAGTTCTGGGATGAGAGAAGAGGGGTAAAGACAAGATGACAAAAGAGAATTGGGCAAGTTGGGAAGGAACTCGAAGAGGAGTGCCTGAGCAGGGCAAGGGAAGGTGAAGTGAATCGCGGCATTATGTAAGCAAAGCCTGCTTCAAGGGAGTACGCATTCAACGCTCGGTGACAGCACGTTTCGATTGAGAGTCTTAAGATATTGACAATTGTCGTTGCTGCTTACACGCGTAGGTGGGTTGAGCCGTTCATATTGTTGGAATGTCGTTGTGGGGTGTATCAGGGGAGAGGTCAGGCGCATCTCGTTAAGCGACGATCTTGCGCGCGAGCGTTTTTGAGCACATCTTGTGAGGCATCGCGGTGCCGTACAGCAGTCATTTTTTCGAACGGAAAATTGTCTGTTCTGTGGGCATTCAGATGATGAGCTGGGAATTTCGCTGAATTGATGAGCAGTTTGTCCAATATATGTGAGAACAGTTGTTCCCGGCATGACGGTTGCTACAGCCCCTGAGGGCACACATATGGCGCATGACATTCCACATCCTGAGTACATATCTGACTTCGCCTCTTCTTCTATTCGGGATGTGATTCAAGCTATTGAACTCAGTACTTTGTTGCATTCGGTGTTTATCGAGGGGATCGTGCGCGTCTTACCCTCGTCGATATGCGCAATCCTCTCACTGTATCGGACATGGGCCTTCTGGCAGAACCTCCATGAAGATCGATCACCAGTCGAATTCCTTGACAATACAGTTGTAACATACAACGGCATTTATTCTGGCCTACTTCCGCGGTGGCAACATGCCATGAAATCCGGATGCCAGAAGGCGTTATGCCATCGAGCAGTATCAGCATCACAATGGTCACTCCAAAGGCCACAGGATGAACACGTCTCTGACAAATATACTCATATATACTATACCGTCAAATGACTCAGTCCAGCTTCGACCCTCGGCCAATGAAAAGCTTGACCAACCGGCTGGTTCGCTTCAGAACCGCCGACGTCGCCCTCGGGACAAGCTGCAGGCACCTCTGCGCTTTCGTAAATAAGGTTACATGTAGTACTGTTGACCTCTGGGAGGGTAGTATCTCTCCACTGAGCGTTTGTAGATTAAAAGGTATGGGTGAAAGTCGCCTGCATGTGTGCTTTTATGAATCGCAGATCAGTATGTGGTTGCCAGCTACCAGCCATAACACGAAAGCCAAGAAACAGATGAGACAGATTGTGCTTCAATTTGTACTTTCGGTAGACATTCAATCAGTGTAAAGTGGGAACTTGGCCTCTATAAAGCATATAAGGCCGTGTCGGCCATGCCATTCCCATGTACCGTGTCACAGAATGTAAATTGAACCTCTGTCCATGACGGTTGACCGGAGGGGGTTCAAATCGCATGGACTCTCAAGTCCGCTGACATCCCCTACCCGGCAACAAAGCAGGTGGCATATGTCCGCCAATAACAACGAAATAAATTCATCTCAATCAAATACATTGGGAGCTGATACTAGTTCTACAGATAACTGTGATGATATTCAAGGCCAATTGTACAGGTCTTCAAATGCGCGAGCCACGCCGGTGCGAATGATGAATGAAATACCAGCATCCACCAAACCCTGATTCATCTAGAAGGAAAGCGCAAAACATACTAGATCAAGCAAGCCAACATCGCTATTGGAACTCCCTATTCAGCCCGGCTAAAAGGCCACGTACGAGGCCTAGAGGAAGCGCCTCCAGCATGGAATTGAAAAGAAGGTACCCATTGTTCCACCTATTACACTGCAATGATACTTACACACGGAGTACACAATATGCTTCTGCAGAGGTCAGCCTCATCCGCCCCATGTACCTCCTACTTAGCAGTTCTCCCGACATGACCGTGCCAATGCTACCCAAGGATCCGGCATCTTGGACGTTTTCTTTGCGGTTAACCTAGGCATCGTTGAACTCATCCCATCGACATAGGCTCGCAATTTCACACGACGGCTCAACCAATCACCTCGAATGGTGTTGCCCGTTCCTTGATTTCGCCCTAGCCAACACTAGAGCAAGGCCGGGAACAATTCAGCCGGCCTCTCCCCAGATCTTGCACGAATCGGGAAAGGCCAAATCATTCGGCCCGGCGGGGCGCCCCAAGCCACCGATCCGCCCTCTTTATGGGTAGGTTCCTGGATCCATCAACAAGCAAAGGAACATGGGGGCGGGGGGGCTGGTTTCCGTATGTCCGTTTCGTCCTGGCAGATGGGGAGCCTCAAGCAAGGAGAACAGAGAAAAACGCTTGGTAATGAATTACGTGCTTGACCTGTTTTGCTTGAGTGCATGGGAGGTGGAAAAGCCGTTATTATCCAGACATTATCCCGGAATGAAATCCTCCGCACAGCCCCATACGGAAATATCAGGAAAACTACAGACGTCCCTCCGCCAGAGGGAGGGGCAAATTCTTGCCAATGCTCAACAGGGCACGGGAACATGGAGGAATATAGACTCCAGCCGATGGTCTAGACAAGACGGAATCTCGTATACCAGGGTCGGCATACTATAAATTAGGTGGTAGAGAAGGATCTGGAATTCCCAGAAAATCTGGGGGAAAGCAAATTCCTGACAGCGAAGAGGATTGTTCCGCCTTGGTATTAAAAACAAGCAATACTTTACCCAGCGAATAAGAAGAGGTTGGTTATTTGCTTGCTCGAGTGTCCAGCTAGGCAACTTGTACTCCGTACTTCGCAAGCCTATCCCTGCAATGAATGCAGGCCAGCTCGTTACGTGCAATTCGTAGTCCGTATGTATGTATGGAGCATGCAGCCAGCGGGACACCGGGGAGCACCGGGGATAGCATCACGCTCGAAGCCGAACCTCAGCTCTCCCGCCGAACACTGTAATCTCAGCTACAGAACTAAAGTTGATCGTCGTTTCCTCGCTCGGGATGCTACCAGCTATTTCTGCAAGAGTAACGCGAGAAGAGTGCATTGTATGATACACTGGCACGTTTTTTCCCCACCTCTTAAGAGAACCTTGATTCCCATTGAGCTGTCGAAATGGAGATAAAGGGCATCTGACTGAGGATATGGCTGTGAGATAATATATCATCGATTGTAGTGGAAGAATCTGTGTTTCATCAATGTGCTCAACGGAGCTTGTATTCGGATTCTGTCGAGTCTGAATTGTCTGTTAGCATCAATAGTATCGCCAGAGTCCTTGAATGGTCTCGATATCGGTTATCCTTCCCTCGCCTCAACCTTCAAGCAGTCCAGCCTCGGTTCGACGAATCCTACTCCGTCTTACTACGCTCACAGTACTCCAACCGCCCATGTAAATAATCGCACGCGTTCACAAAAGAACTCGTGTTTTGCTCCGCATTTCCAGCAGGCTCCTCCTTCCTCACCGCGATGCCGGATACTTCCCTCCCCACAAGGTAGCAGTCTGCAGTTTCCTCCCCCGCTTTTGTCTACTTAGCCGGGGCAAATGAGGTGGAATTGCGTTCCTCTCGGGAGTAATGGCTAAATGAGAAAACAAGGGGAAAGAAAAACACACAAAGAGGTCCAAGCCCGGGTAATCACAACAGATCTACGTCTGTGTCTGCTGGAACTAGTCGGCAGTATCCGCTGTCACCTAGATCATAGACTAAAAGGCAAGCTAAAAACAATGGCTTGAGAAGGGAGATTGAGACAGAAGAGAATAGCCCGGGACAGCCCTGTTAGTGACGGTAATGGCAGTCATTAGACAAGCGGCTGGCGATTGGTGTCCGCCTGTTATTCAGGCTAAATATCTAGAGATGCCGGAGTCTCCTGGTGGGGAAAAATTGGCATCTGTGGAGTCGTGATGCAGGTCGAACCACACCAAGATGTTGGGGTAGCATTTTCTCCCCATATGGGGTTGACATGGGGTAGAAAGCTGTAATAGGAAATGATGCATGGGGGAAGGATGTAACATCGTCATCGTCATACCGCCCAGATTAAATATCGAGCTTCCCCGAGGACCAGATGCAGAAAGGCAACAGAGGGAGAGAGACAAAGAAGATCGTGAGCCATTGAAGGACAGCTGGACGCAATGGTGAACAACGCAGCTCTTCTCGCCGCTCTGTCGGCTCTCCTGCCCACGGCCCTGGCGCAAAACAATCAAACATACGCCAACTACTCTGCTCAGGGCCAGCCTGACCTCTTCCCCGAGACGCTTGCCACGCTCACGCTCTCGTTCCCCGACTGCGATCATGGCCCCCTGAAGAACAACCTCGTCTGCGACTCGTCTGCCGGCTATGTCGAGCGAGCCCAGGCCCTCGTCTCGCTCTTCACCCTCGAGGAGCTGATTCTCAACACGCAGAACTCGGGCCCTGGTGTGCCTCGCCTGGGTCTTCCAAACTACCAAGTCTGGAACGAGGCTCTGCACGGCTTGGACCGCGCCGGGTTCGCCACAAAGGGCGGGGAGTTCGAATGGGCGACCTCGTTTCCCATGCCTATCCTCACAACGGCAGCGCTCAACCGCACATTGATCCACCAGATTGCCGACATCATCTCCACCCAAGCTCGAGCATTCAGTAACAGCGGCCGTTATGGTCTCGACGTCTATGCGCCAAACATCAATGGCTTCCGAAGCCCTCTCTGGGGCCGTGGCCAGGAGACGCCCGGCGAAGATGCCTTCTTCCTGAGCTCCGCCTACACCTACGAGTACATCACGGGCATCCAGGGCGGCGTCGACCCCGAGCACCTCAAGATTGCCGCCACGGCGAAGCATTTTGCTGGATACGATCTCGAGAACTGGAATAACCAGTCCCGTCTCGGCTTCGACGCCATCATCACCCAGCAGGACCTCTCCGAGTACTACACACCCCAGTTCCTCGCTGCCGCTCGTTACGCAAAGTCGCACAGCTTCATGTGCGCGTACAACTCCGTCAACGGTGTGCCCAGCTGTGCCAACAGCTTCTTCCTCCAGACTCTTCTGCGGGAGAGCTGGGGCTTCCCCGAATGGGGCTACGTCTCGTCCGATTGCGATGCCGTCTACAACGTTTGGAACCCTCACGACTACGCCAGCAACCAGTCGTCGGCCGCCGCCAGCTCGCTGCGAGCCGGTACCGATATTGACTGCGGCCAGACTTACCCATGGCACCTCAACGAGTCCTTTGTGGCCGGCGAAGTCTCCCGCGGCGAGATCGAGCGGTCCGTCACCCGTCTGTACGCCAACCTCGTTCGTCTCGGGTACTTTGACAAGAAGAACCAGTACCGCTCGCTCGGCTGGAAGGATGTCGTCAAGACTGATGCCTGGAACATCTCATACGAGGCTGCTGTTGAGGGCATCGTCCTGCTCAAAAACGACGGCACCCTGCCTCTGTCCAAGAAGGTCCGCAGCATTGCTCTCATCGGACCCTGGGCCAATGCCACCACCCAGATGCAGGGCAACTACTTCGGCCCCGCCCCATACCTCATCAGCCCTCTGGAAGCCGCTAAGAAGGCTGGCTATCATGTCAACTTTGAGCTCGGCACAGAGATCGCCGGCAACACCACTGCAGGCTTCGCCAAGGCCATTGCTGCCGCCAAGAAGTCGGATGCCATCATCTTCCTCGGTGGAATCGACAACACCATTGAACAAGAGGGCGCCGACCGCACGGACATTGCTTGGCCCGGTAACCAGCTGGACCTCATCAAGCAGCTTAGCGAGGTTGGCAAGCCCCTTGTTGTTCTGCAGATGGGCGGTGGCCAGGTTGATTCGTCCTCCCTCAAGAGCAACAAGAAGGTCAACTCCCTCGTCTGGGGTGGATATCCCGGCCAGTCGGGAGGCGTTGCCATCTTCGACATTCTGTCTGGCAAGCGTGCTCCTGCCGGCCGACTGATCTCAACCCAGTACCCGGCTGAGTATGTTCACCAGTTCCCCCAGAACGACATGAACCTCCGCCCCGATGGAAAGTCAAACCCAGGACAGACTTACATCTGGTACACCGGCAAGCCAGTCTACGAGTTTGGTGACGGTCTCTTCTACACCACCTTCAAGGAGACTCTGGCCAGCCACCCTAAGAGCCTCAAGTTCAACATCTCGTCGGTCCTCTCTGCTCCTCACCCTGGATACACTTACAGTGAGCTGGCCCCCGTCTTCACCTTCGAGGCCAACGTCAAGAACTCAGGCAAGACCGAGTCGCCCTACACGGCCATGCTTTTCGTCCGCACAAGCAACGCCGGCCCAGCCCCGTACCCGAACAAGTGGCTTGTCGGATTTGACCGACTTGCCGACATCAAGCCTGGCCACTCTTCGAAACTCAGCATCCCCATCCCCGTCAGTGCTCTTGCTCGTGTCGACTCTCTCGGAAACCGGATTGTTTACCCCGGCAAGTATGAGCTAGCCTTGAACACTGACGAGTCTGCGAAGCTGGAGTTTGAGCTTGTCGGCGAAGAGGTGACGATTGAGAACTGGCCGCTGGAGGAACAGCAGATCAAGGACGCTACTCCTGACGCATAAAAGTATTAATGATGTTGTTATGACGGAATGGTAGAGTAGTTAATGATGAATAATGAAAAGGCCGTATTTCCCTTTCTGTGAACCAGTTTGGCCGTTGTGCCGGAGAATTCTGACCAATGTTGTTGGTGCTTCATAATAGACCTGGAACCATCGCCCGGGTTGTCAAAGTAAAGTCAAGGTATGTGCCACGGTTTGACGACGCCACAGCTCATATGTGCTATGGAAAGGTCGATCGCCTGCCACCATCGACGGCGGGTAGGTGCAAGCCATAACCATAGGTAAAAGCTTATGTGCTCAAGTTCCACTCACGATGGCAGTGCATCTTGACATGACTCAATTGGGAGAACTCGATCCGCCGTATGTTTATGCTGATAATGGTTCTTCATGCTAATACGCAATCTGCCTTTTATCCAGATTCGCGCAGGCGGCTATTCGACGCCTACAACCCCAGGGCTCTGCTCCATTGGCCAATTCAAAAGGCATCAAATTTATGCCGTAATGGCAATCCCAACGGCTTTTTGGAAGAACGGAGGCCAAGGCCCTTGGCTGGTTTCTTGTCGGCATACTGTCTTGACTGTCTTCCTGTTACACTCGGAGCGTTGGATCACCTTCTCGTTCCGTCGTGGCGCCAGAGTCTAGGGCATGACACTTGCCACTTGAGTCTTCTCCAGAGTCGCATCATGTACTCCGCAGTTGTGATCGGCAGCTCACACAATGAACCACTGCCGGCGATATGCTCTCCATCGGATTGGCGGTGGATTGCATCAGGTATGTCGTCGGAGAAACTCAAGCCAGAAAGCCAAAGCGTAAAACGACATTCGGCATCGGTTCCTACTCCGTGGTTTCGTGACAGCCGGCGGCAGTGCAGGAGATTCCGGAAGGGCAATCGATCTGCGCAGCAAGGTGGCTGAACCGGACGACGGGTGCAGTATGAGGACGGGCACAATGGCCATCTTGTCCCAGTCGAGCGAACACGTAACCTTCCATAGGGGCATATAGTAGGTGAGGGGCCCGTTATGCTATGGCGACAGAGGGATAGTTCGCGCTACCACTTGGACGAGGAAAGTATCGACCATAGCCTCTCGCCGTATATCTCCGTGTGGGTAGTAGTGCGACGATGGGATTTGCCCGCAATGCTGCCGACCTCGAGAGACTCTGTAACGTTATCCGGGTGATTTGCACTTGGCTAAGAGAGAGTTGGCGCAGGATGACTCCCAACTGCTTCAATCAGTAACGCCACGCCGGCAGACTGTATAAATTGCGGACGAGGCGCTGCTTTGTTGAGTTGCTCCCGGAGTCTTGATCAATGCCATTGTGTTGAGCCCCGGGGAAAATATGCATTACCGAACAGCAGCTGCGCTGGCACTTGCCACTGCGCCCTTTGCTACAGCAGACAGTCAGTATATTGATCCCATGTCATGGCGGAAGTATCCCATAGAGGCACGTTATGCTGAAACGTCGATTCAAGGTAGCTCGACACCAGGGGCCTCAGCTAAGGCAGTTATACCCCCGGCAGGGACTCCATGGGGCGTCGCGTACGACAAGGCCAAGGCCGCATTGGCAAAGCTCAATCTCCAAGACAAGGTCGGTATCGTGAGCGGTGTCGGCTGGAACGATGGCCCTTGTGTTGGAAATACATCCCCATCCTCGAAGATCAGCTATCCGTCGCTATGCCTTCAAGATGGGCCGCTCGGTGTTCGATACTCAACAGGCAGCACAGCTTTTACGCCTGGCGTTCAAGCTGCCTCGACGTGGGATATTAATCTGATCCGCGAACGCGGACAGTTCATCGGTGAGGAGGTCAAGGCCTCAGGGATACATGTCATACTTGGCCCCGTGGCTGGACCTCTGGGAAAGACGCCACAGGGCGGTCGCAATTGGGAAGGCTTCGGCGTCGATCCATATCTCACGGGCGTGGCGATGGGCCAGACCATCAACGGCATCCAGTCGGTAGGCGTGCAGGCGACAGCGAAGCACTATATCCTCAACGAGCAGGAGCTCAACCGAGACACCATTTCGAGCAATCCGGATGACCGAACTCTGCATGAGCTGTATACTTGGCCATTTGCCGACGCTGTTCAGGCCAATGTGGCTTCCGTTATGTGCTCGTACAACAAGGTCAACACGACCTGGGCCTGCGAGGATCAGTACACGCTGCAGACTGTGCTGAAAGACCAGCTGGGCTTCCCGGGATATGTCATGACGGACTGGAACGCACAGCACACAACTGTGCAAAGTGCAAATTCCGGACTTGACATGTCGATGCCCGGCACGGATTTCAACGGTAACAACAGGCTCTGGGGCCCAGCCCTTACCGATGCGGTGAACAGCAACCAGGTCCCCACGAGCAGAGTCGACGACATGGTGACTCGCATCCTCGCGGCGTGGTATCTGACAGGCCAAGACCAGGCAGGCTATCCGTCGTTCAACATCAGCAGGAACGTTCAAGGAAACCACAAGACCAATGTCAGGGCGATTGCCAGGGATGGCATCGTCCTTCTCAAGAACGACGCAAACGTCCTGCCGTTGAAGAAGCCGGCGAGCATTGCCATCATCGGATCTGCCGCAGTCATTGGGAACCACGCCAGTAACTCGCCCTCGTGCAACGACAAAGGCTGCAACAACGGCGCCTTGGGCATGGGGTGGGGCTCCGGTGCCGTCAACTATCCGTACTTTGTCGCGCCCTACGATGCCATCAATACCAGAGCTTCCTCGCAGGGCACTCAGGTTACCTTGAGCAACACTGACAACACATCCTCGGGCGCATCAGCAGCGAAAGGGAAGGACGTCGCCATTGTCTTCATCACCGCCGACTCGGGTGAAGGCTACATTACCGTGGAGGGCAACGCAGGGGATCGCAACAACCTGGATCCGTGGCACAACGGCAACGCTCTGGTCCAGGCTGTGGCTAGTGCCAACAGCAATGTCATTGTTGTTGTCCACTCTGTCGGCGCCATCATCTTGGAGCAAATTCTCGCTCTTCCGCAAGTCAAAGCCGTCGTCTGGGCTGGTCTTCCTTCTCAGGAGAGCGGCAATGCGCTGGTCGACGTGCTGTGGGGAGACGTCAGCCCCTCGGGCAAGCTGGTGTATACCATTGCAAAGAGCCCCAATGACTACAACACTCGCATTGTTTCCGGCAGTGACAGCTTCAGCGAGGGATTGTTTATCGACTATAAGCACTTTGACGACGCGAACATCACGCCGCGGTACGAGTTTGGCTTCGGACTGTGTAAGTTTGCTGACCTGCGCATACTGTTAGGCACGCTTACTGACGAATGACATGAAACGACAGCTTACACCAAGTTCAACTACTCGCGGCTCTCCGTCTTGTCGACTGCCAAATCTGGCCCTGCGACTGGGGCGGTTGTGCCTGGAGGCCCGAGTGACCTGTTCCAGAATGTGGCGACGGTCACTGTTGACATCGCAAACTCTGGCCAGGTAACTGGTGCCGAGGTCGCCCAGCTGTACATCACCTACCCTCCTTCAGCGCCCAGGACACCTCCGAAGCAGCTACGAGGCTTTGCCAAGCTGAACCTCACGCCGGGCCAGAGCGGAACAGCGACGTTCAACATCCGACGACGAGATCTCAGCTACTGGGACACCGCGTCGCAGAAGTGGGTGGTGCCGTCGGGATCGTTTGGCATCAGCGTGGGAGCGAGCAGCCGAGACATCAGATTGACGGGGACTCTGTCGGTAGCGTGAGAGCGAAGACGGTCGACCGGTGATGTGGAGTGAGGGCCATCGAAACATGAGAAGGTAGGGTGGTGTGAAGATCCCAGAAAGAGCTCGTCGGTTGCGGTATGCAATTTTCAAGATAGGCGTCAGCGAGAAGGCATGAATGAAGAAGGAGTCCGAAGCAGAAGTGAGTTGAAAGTGGTGATGAATTGCGTGGGAAGAGGAGATCAGTTCAAGGGAAGCTAGGTACGAGTAACGTCATGTCGCACGGAGAAGAAACTTTGCTGCAGGAACTTGCGACCTGAAGGGGCCACGGATCAGCGTTGCTCCTCTTTCCAGTTGTACTCCGTGCTTTGTACACTGTATGCTCACTTCCAGTTGTTACACGTACCCTGCAGTCACCTTAGTTCTGCTGGTCGATCGATACCATGACGATACCCGAGCGCTGAATGCTTCCGCGAAAGCAAACGACCCTGCATTCGCCGTTGAGTGTCAAACGATGGCTGTGACAACGACTACCTGCGAGCGACCAAACCTGTTTTCAAGAAAGAGAACAAGAAGTCGGTACGTCCATTTACAGATGGCCTGCGGGTAGAGTTAGCCTGTACTGGAGGCAGGTAGCCAATCAACTTGAGAGCATGACACACTCCCTCTCTTCGGCTTTCTCGAAGCCATCGCTTGCCCACGTCTCAACATATGCGCTTCTGACAAGTTCTCCAAACTGTATTCTACAATGCCGGGCACAGAGTCGACCACGATTCCTTGGCACGCCGCTTATCCAACCCCAGATACGGTGGTAAAGGCCACCTCACGAGAAGAGGTGCTGGAGTTGATGAAACAGGGGGCAAAGGATTACATACTGGTTGACCTTCGCCGGGCTGATCATGAGGTAGGTATAATGATGGATAGCGTAATAGAGACAAGGGGAAGTTTCTGATGTTTCCCCTTCCAGGGTGGCCTGATTCGGGGATCCATCAACTTGCCGGCACAAAGCGTATATCCGAGCATCCCAACCCTTTACCGGTTACTCAAAGCCGCTGGAATTGTCAAGGTCATCTGGTATTGCGGTAAGATGAACCTCCTTTCTCGCAACCCAGACTCAAATGTGGTAACCAATGTGTTTTTGACGCAGCTTCTTCTCGAGGTCGTGGTCCGCGAGCCGCCGCTTGGTTCGACGATTACCTGGCCAAATGCGGCGAGGCGGATATGCAAAGCTTGATATTGTCGGGAGGCATCAAGGGATGGGTGAAGGCGGGCGACGAATATGTCAGCTGGATGGATGAATACGACGCGTCAGTCTGGACGAGGGAATAAAGCAGTTCGAGGTTCTCGTGTTGAGATGGGGCAGACTCCTGACGCTACAGGTGGTGAGTAAACCATGACTGGATATGTCAATGGTCATCAAAGCATCATTGGCCTGATCCAGTATTAGCAAGTGAGAAGATGTTTTCCCAATTGGCACATCATGTCTGTTCCACTGATAAAAAATAAGCAGAGTCCTCCTGATCTCAATACAGCCCTGACGCCGAACTACCGAACGTGGAGCAAAAGCTACCACTCCTGATGCACCTCATGTTTGATATACAGACCCGTCTTGTGGAAAGCCCCCTGTCCGCAGAACACTGTTGGCTATGTAGGTAAGATCTCCAGGCGCACCATAACTCCTATGTCCCGCCTTATTTGTGAACACCAGAACCGCTTGCGGAATCTGAGCGCGTAGCGAGACAGCTCCCTGGGCGCTGGTTATGGGATCCAAGGCGGAGGTGACGAGTAAAAGTGGCTTGATTGACTTCCCTTCTTGCAGCAATGGGCGTTGTCCGTTTTGCACCTTTTTCTGCTTCCGAGGCCAGGAGATGCATCTGGCGTAGTACAGGAAGCTCTGCGTATATCCCCGGGTCAGAGGAGAAAGGATACGCATTGTTCGCTGGGTCCCCGAGAGCTCGAAAAAATCGCGGGCGGGAATCCAGTCTTGGCAGCCAGTGATGAGGGAGGCCCAAGTGGCGGTTGGATCGCTCTCGCCCGTGAACCAATGGGCAGAAAAGGCGGAAGCGTCGCCTCTGGATGCCTCCCACAGGCTCTCTGCCAGCAACGGCCATCCGGGTGGCCCTGGAGCCAAGTATCTCTGCACGCTCAACATCATCTCCTCCAGACTGACGTTGGGTCGGCATGAACTCTCGCCATCATTCTGCTTGCACCGGGGCGCGCGAATAGGCTCGATCTCCGCTTGGGCGGCAAGCTGCGTGAAGAAGTGCTCAAGATCTGGCTGATTGTGCAAGGCGCAGGAAGATTCAACCTCGCACCATGCAAAAAAATGCTTCAGCGTCGTCTCAAAGGCCGTGGACTCGGCCATGATGGTGCTGATCGGGCCCTGCGTGTGATCAATGATGCCGTCCAGCACAATGTTGCCCATGTACGCAGAGATTTTCTCGACGTAGGCGAGGCCGATTTGCGCGCCCCACGAAAGGCCAATCATGTGCATCTTGCGATTCTTGGATGGAAGCTCCCAGTCGTTGTAGCGGACGTTCTCCACGTCCTGGCCGATCGTGAATGTATCCATGTGGTCGAAGAGCAGCTCCCCCGTCATCTCCCTGCACTCCTCTGCAATCTTTCTCCAGTGGCGCCACATCCTGTTGAACTGTGTCACGTTCTTGACCATGCTCGGCACGCGTCTGTTCCATCGAGTTGCGTTGCATTTGATGGGTGAGTGCTCCGATATACCGCGGACGTCCAGGCCCGTGATGTGATACTCGTCGAGCAACTCCATCGCAGCCGAAGAATTGTCTCCGAGGTACTGCTTGAGAAGTCTGATACCGGAGCGCTTCGGACCCGAGGGCAGGAAGATGGTGCCCTTTGGCTTTTCGGCGCGCGACTTGACGCGCATCACGCTCATGGCCGTGTACTGGCTCAGTCCTGAAAGCCAGTCGTAACTCACTGGGTGTTTGGCGCATTGGACGTTCGGGTACGGACTTGGAGGATTGCACCCCACCCATTTCAACGGTTTGTTGCTTTGAGAATTGGCGATCGATGTGAAGGCCAAGAGGGAGAGGATTAGACTGGGTATCCGTCGGCACATCGTGGGATTTCGGCTTATGAACGTGTGGTGCTGGGTTCCGGAAACTTCAGCGCATCATGCTCCGTCTGTTCTTGGAATGATTTGGCTGAAAGAATAAGATTGCGGTGGGAGCTATGACGGGCGAAGAATCTGAGATTTGTTGTTGAGCAAGGTCATGTCTATTTTATGCTTAACCATTGAGCCTTGCCTCATGTGGTAAAGAAGATGAACTTTATCTTGTGGCGTTCGTTATGACCCTTACATGTATCTCTGACTACCTCTTTACCGGTGGTTTCTTGGCGATTGTAGCCGGTTGATGCATCGTGTGGGAGGCGGCGCCTCCATCACCGACTTTGAAGTCGTTCACAACTACCCTGACCGAAAATGAGGCAACTAGAGCATTGACACGCTGCCATTGAGTGCGGTCTTGATGCTCTTCGATCGTCTTACACCAGTATCAGAATGTGGCATGCTGACCAAGATGGCAATAGGTCTTACCAATACAGGTGGAGACGATGTTTCCACATCCTTTGACTTGAGAAGAGACGAGGACAGCCTGCCGTTTGAAGTTGCAGAACCATCAAGAAATCCATTTTCAGAGTACACATTGCATCTCACTTCCCACTGGGAAAAGAACAAAATGAGACGGAATATCAAGCTCTTCTCGATTCTCGTCGGGACAATTCCATCTGCTTTTGCAGCGGTTGGGAAAGACAAAGTTGCTGGCCAGCCTGCTTCCAAGATTCTGGACTGTGGAATCCGTGCCGTCTGTGGTTGTTGAGCTACAGGGTGACCTCAGTCCGGTCCGTCTCTGCGGATCTCAGTCATTGTATAAGAAGGGCCCTGCGCCCGACGTTTGTATCTAGTTGATCTAAGACCTTTACCTATCATCAATATACACAAACATCACACACTCTTGTTTTTACAGTGGCATCAATGCGCTGAACAACATCCAAGGGATCTCCTATTACTCAAAGTATTTACCTACCCCTTCGTGTCACGTTTATCGTATCAATTGCGCTTACACGTTGTACAATAGCCTGCTCAGAAGCAACACTTTCGAGGAGAGTCAGGTCCCCGGGCATCCCGACAGAGCGGTCATCGTCGAGGGCTCTCAAACTATTTCGTACGACTCCACGGGAAACTCTTCGGATGTGGTGCAAAGGATTGACAAGCAGCACACCGTTAGCGACTTTTTCTTTTGGACCAGACCCAGTCTGGAGCCCTTCAACGTGTCTCTGGTTGTGAGAGGAGGCCCAAGCGGATATGCCTGCTACATCCGGGGCAACGATCACGTCCTGAACCCTTCTGAGAGCCCATTTGGCTATACTGATCGTGAGTCTGACCTTCAAACCGTGATCTCTCTCACAAGGGACTTACTAAACTTCCTAGCCTTTCTTGCCAATATCCTTGTCCGAGACGCAACTCGACTTTCACCAAAGCTGCTCCTCGACTTCCAAAAGCACCCGAAGTCTTTGACCGCTGATCAAATCTACTATCATTCCGCCGGCCCCTATCCTTCAGTACACGACCGCAGCCTCAACCTCACCGTCCTCTTTGACCCAGAGACATATCTGCCATTCGTCGTGCGCGCCTACGAAAACCCTCGCTTATTTGGTCCCTCCACCAACGACTTCGTTCTCAATAATTACACTGTCGTTGACGATATCCACATCCCTCGGGCCGTCCACACGCTGTACAATGAGAAGAACCTTCTCGTTCATACGATCCGTGATGTCATCACTGTTAACCCTGGCTTTGCAGCTGACTTCTTCGATGGCCTCAGCGAGGATCTTATTGCCCAGACGGGGTGCCAGCTGACGGGGTCCCAGCTGAAGCCTGCTGCCGCCGAGCTATCGACAGAATATGACGCGGCCGAGGTTTTCGAAAACAGGTGAGCCAATTGACACATCCTAGCGTACAGTGTAGTCAGAGCTTACAGTCTGGTACGCAGCGAGAATCTGATTTGGTACGGGCCCTACGCTGGGTCGCTCGACGCCTTGACTGTCTCTAAGCCTGTTGCTGAGCTTCCCAATCTGTATAACCTTGTATTCGAAGGCAGCGTCTACGCTTGTACGGTCGGCGTCTTCGATGGTGCCATCATTGTGATGACGCTGCTCCCCATCAGAGCAAGCTTGTCTGTCATTCAGTGGATCAAGCAAACCTTCCTTCGAAACCCCACCCAGGCAAGTGTCTTCCTGAGGCTGATATATCAAAGCTTTGCTGATTACTTACTGACTTAGCTTACCCATCACCACCGTAAGTACTATGCCCTAATCCTAGATGCAGGGGCATCACAAAGGTGCTAATTATTTGTAGACGACCACAGCTACGGCGCACCCGATTTTGTCGAAGCTGGTGCAGTTCTTGTTGTCCCCAAGGGCTTCAAAGTCTACTGGATGAAAATCCCCAACGTCAAGTTTGCCCTCGCAGAGTCAGTTCCCCTAACCTCTTCCCAACACAACGAAGTCCTCTGGCACCCAGTATAGAGAGGACAAACCCTTCATCCACGAGGATCAGCACATGCAGGTTCGAGCCATCTGGCACCCCGACTTCGTCCACGCCAGTGACTGGATGTACTTCTTGTGGACAACCGCCTGCCCTACCGGGGATTCGCCTGTCGTCGCTACTCTGGCGGATGCATGGTCTCCTGGCTTCGAGGGCTATGAGCTTGACAACAACCAGGCCATTGCGTACCTCAACCTTGCCGCTGAAGATCACATGCCCCACGACTATCCGTAAGCCTCCCTGTTTCTCCATTTCATGAATCAGTTGTGGAAAGGTCGCTCCTTTGACTGACTGCTTGTGCTGTAAGATGTGTGATACAGGGTTGTTCCTATCCACGGAACTCCCACTAATATTTCCGAGCTCTACGGCCTCACTGGATATGCCTATCCAAAGCACAAGACCACCGACTTCAAGGCTGGCGCCTCCCTTTGCTCAATGAAATCGGCGGATACTATGCAAGAACGAATTACGACCATAAGAGATCTGTAGAAGAACAGGTTATAAGCCGGTGTCTAAAAGTGATGGAGTGATTCCCACTGAGCGATTGTACAATCAACATATTCACAACGCGTGGCCTTTTTGCTGCCAATCTTTTCAAGCCAACGATGGAGTTATAAAGCAGTCACCTGCGTTCGACCCAAGATAGTGCCTGACGGACCATGGCGATCTCCCGACCCTGTCCCGGGCGGCTGAAGTTGCGTGCTATAGCCCAGACTTGACGTGGAGGCGATTATAATCTTTGGTATGAATTGACGCCTCAGTAGCATCAGAACATTCTTCAACGTAGCTTCTCGCTAGTATGGCCGTTATATATCCTGAAAAAGAGTCATCTCCCAGTTGGCTTTTTATATCAGGCTACTATCCAGAAACAGCCGGCTGTGTGCGCTGGTTCTTCGTCCAATCGATTTCTTCTCGAGGTCGTTGGTGAGTTTTTGTCCGCCCAAAGCACGATTTATACCTGACCAATAAGCCATCAACGAACAGCAATCCCGAACCACGACGTTAAAGAGAAGACTTCAGCCGTAAGCGATTCGTCAACGCCGACATCACTTGAACCTTCACGAGTGACGATCCAGCCGTGAATGCGGTACTAGTCGACAAGGTGGCACCAGAGGGATCCTGATCTCTAGCTTCGGTGAAGCAGTCGCAGGAGATGCGCTTGGTCGGCAACGCAATAGTCGGCCAACGATCGATCTGGTATCAGCGAGTTTTGGGGGAAGTATACGACACGGAGCGGGTGGGTAGAGCCTCAACCATTGTGTAGATGTGACCGGATTCAGGCGGATGCTGAATCGACAGAGAGGTGATCACAATGCTGCGAGATGAACATCCGCAGGGCATCAAGCTAGCAAGGGAGCGCTATGCTGCATGCTTGAGATTGGACTCTCGCTGCAAAGAGTGGCGTTGAAATGGAAGATCGTGAGTTTCAATCCGGGTCCGGAATTCCTGGGGGGACTGGGCGTGGTCGTCGAGAAGAGTGGTTGATCCGAGACAGCCACCGTGATATTGAGAGAATAGAGAAAAGTAGAGAAAGATGATGTGATCGTGTTTCAACCTGGCGTCGATCGCACCTGTGGACTCTTCAGCATTGACAAAGACAGACAGGCAAATGTAGACCTGCAGAACGATAATATCTTCAAGAGTCTCCATCAGAACTTGGGAAGTTTCATCAACAAGAAGCGGTTCGGGCTACAAAGAGGTAACAAGACAATGAGAGGGAGAAAGAAGGTGATAGGTGTGGTTTATGGGAAGAGGTGAAATAAGAAGAGAAGATCGACCAACGGAAATCAGTCGGTGATGCGAGGAGCTGCGGCCTCCACGACAAGCAGCAGCAATCTCACGGTCCAAATATGACGTCCGGAGGCATGGATGTTCATCCCCGTATCAATAGAGCATTGTATATCCGTGGCAGCGTCGTGAGGATGTTGTTCGCTCGACCGTGGGTAGTTGACTGTACTCGGAAAGCCATCGTACGCGAAAGCTCAAGAGGAATGGTAGTGCGGCGCGGTCAGCTATGCCACAATCATGTTAGTAAAGCTCACAGGATATACCAATGAAACAACTCTAGAGCTATCGAGCTTCCATATAGTGACCCACCAAATCCAGCTTTACAGGTAGGTTGTATTAGCGAGACAATCTGAACTCGTGAGTAGGACCGAGGGACCTGTGGCGGTAGCCGAATGCCGATTCTCACTGGACTTGGTACTCCCAATAGGTGCACTGATTCCTCCATCAATGTCATGTCAGGACTCCGGAGGCATCACTAGCACCACGATCATCCTACGCTCTTGCGCAGCAGGTAGAAGCCTTTGTGTCAAGCCATTGCTGTCCGGCTGGACCTTTCGCAAGCCCTTGGCGGCAAAAACTCTTACATCGCGGCAATGAGGATAGCTTCGTCGGTGCGGTAAGGCAAGTTGTCAACTGCCGGATTGAAGATGGCTCGTGAGCTTCGAGAAATACGAATGGAACATTCGACGTACAAGGAGAATGGACCTCGCGTTTCGGTCGCCGTACTTGTCGGAATGTGGCGATGGCATATCCGGCGCCATCACTGTTGTGCCCTTGGAGATGCGGCAAGCAGTTGTTCGAGATGACTGTCATAAATGGGGAGCAATGTTAGTGGGAATACTTCCTGGGTGTGCAATGCCCAGAAGACTGGTATGTGTGGACATTGTTGCTAGCCCACCAGCTTCAGAAAGCAAGCACCAAGTATAGTAGCCAAGGAGCAGAAGCATCAACTGCTTGTTGTTGGTCAGTGAACGGTGATGGAGACGCGACTCACAGTTGGACGGGACCCGAAGACAAGCGATCGTCGGCTGGACCAAGCTATGAGGAGAGGGAGGCACAAAATCCATGACGAGCAGAATGCGTGCGGGAATCGTATGGTGAATGGAAGTTCGAAGTTCGACGCCCGGGCAGCTGTTTGTCAAAGTTCCAGGCAGGACCTACATGTACCGGTGCTGCGTCATTCGAGCCCCAGCTCCTCGTTTCTCGGCCATGAGCGTTATCGGTACGATAACGATAGCGATAAAAAATGGGCATCACCTGAGGGTTGTTGCGGAAGACAAGGTGAATCTAGCCATATAATTTGCAAAAGTATATAAATGGGGGAGAGACAGACATATGGGGCGACAGACATGGAGCAAAAATTGTGGTCAATTCTAACACAGCTTCTGGAGAGATGATGGTGATGATGGTGCTCACCTTACCCAAGGTGAGGTGAGATTTGATGGACCAAGATCGCCTGGTAACTGGGGTGCATTCAGCCGATCTGATAGGGCGGTTAGTGGGCTCGAACGCCTGTAGACTGTCGCTGTGCTCGGGGCGCACAAGTCACTGTGGTGACATTCCCGCAACTTACAGGTGACGTCTGGTCTTGCGCCTCCATCAAAGGTTCATCTTCATCTCTTCGAAAACAGGGAGAGACCGAGTCTCTTAGTCCATCGTCCCACAGAATCTGTCGCATTCTATTGCGATAATTTCTGGCTCCTGAAACAAATTTGGTTGCTTTAATATCCTTTTGGAGACCCTTCAATCTCGTCCCCAATTCTCGAAGTCCGCCAACGATCCCTTCTTGTGTCGAAGTAGCAGTCTTCTACGCGCAAAGACGCTCTACGGAAGCTGGAAACGCGGTCACGCGATCCTCTGAATCCCTGGTAGCTATTTCGGCACCCATTCATTGCTCGGATTGATCATGATCTCCGGCAGAGCTCGTCGTAGTCGATGTCTCGATGGCCGCCACGCCGACAAGCTTTCCTGCTGCGACTTGATGTCTCGATCGAACGAATGCCCCTGATGACCACACAACTCGGCCAATCGCACGCCATCCACAAGAGCAGTTCCCCACTTTCGCATTAGGTGCGTTCAAATGGAAACACCTATTCTTGAGAAGTCTCCTTCATGGTCAAAGGTTATGATTCTCTTGGTTATAGTGGCGCAGCGAGAGAAAGGCGCGCGAGGCCACACGAAAAGCAGGGCGTCGACCTTCTACTGGCTCGCCGACTTGCATTCCTACGCAGAGGATTATGATGCTGTATCGCTACTCATTGAATCCCATTCCTAGTTCAAACGAATGTTCGAAGACACCCACCATTTTGCACCTCGGCTCGACCGTTATCCTTCGTACCACCTTGACCAGCTGCATCGGCCTTCCTCACCTCCCGACCAACGATTTGTCTCGATCCATATCAATGCATGCCCTATAGCCGCTCGATTCGCTCCGCTGAAACATATCGATAATATCACCTCGGGGCGCGGAGGCCTGGCAGTGACGACGCCAATATTGGTGCCCATGATCCAAGCTGAGCATTTAGTCATGGCTACGAGTGTGTGGTCCTCGAATCGCCATATATAGTATTCTTGCAGACATGGAGTATTTGTGACCATTTGGGCAAGACCTTTGACTGGAAAGTAGGAACTGCTGGATTTTCAAGGGCCAGCTCTTGATGGTGTATTCAGTTTGTTGATACGTTGCGCGATGCAGAATCTGTGAAGCCGCCAAAACCTCCCTCCTATGCGAGATTCAACTCCGGCACCGATTGACGACCGCGGCCCTCTCACAAATACCAAACTCTTTCCAATTGTTACCCGAACGTACGAGATTCCACAAGGAAGTAAATCCACTGCTGATCTGACCAGCGAATTTTCCAGACACGTCGAAAGGGGCATTACGGCATCAGTACGGCGAGATACTACTTCAAGGCTAAGAACTATGTGTTACGAATTTACAATTCTATCGAAAAAGCAAGGGAGATCTAAGAATTACAAACAACAACCATTGTGAGACCCGATAATACAACCATACGTGGAAGAATTCCCCCTTTCCAGCTAGTAACTCTTCCTAGGATACGACAGCCGTTCGATACACCGTCCGAACTATTCCATCTTCTAACTGCGCATTCACTTATAATTCGTTGCTTGGCCCAGCACATTCTCCTGATCAGAGACCAGTCCGATTGCCTCCTGCTCCCTCTTTTTCAAGTCCGGTCGCAAGGAGCGAGTGACGACACCGACGATGAGGAGAACGGTGATGCAAATCACTTCAGGTAAGAAGCTGAGGCAGATCTGAACGGCCTCGGAGGTGAGAAATCCGGAATCCGGGTGCGTCACTAGCAGGTGCAGGGACACGACACCGTAAACAAGGCGGATCGCGACAAACGGGAGAGCGACGAAAACACCCTTGATCAACTGGGAAAAATTCATTAGCCGACGTGAGCTTGCTGAGCGTGCGAGGGAGACGTACAAGTTTGCCGTTGTCGACGGTTTGCATGCTGGCATACGAAGAATTTTCGCGGGCCATGAGATACGACCACACTGCCCAGAGCGTGACCAGCCCCCAAGAGAGACACGAGACTGCCAAGCCGACGTAGAGCAGAGTCTTGTATTTGGATACTAGATCGCCGTTGGTGATTTTGACAACAGCGACGATAATTAGTACCATGCCCAGGTTGACGATGGTGTGGTAGCCGAGTTCGAGGATGATGTCTCTTGTGCGATCGAGGCGGGGGTTCACAGCGCGGCGTCTGTGTCAAAAGGTCAAAAAGCATTCTTTAAAGCAGGCCCACGATATAAACTCACCCTTCGTATAAAATGCCTGAAATGGCTAGAAGTAAAGGAGAAAGACCAATGCTGCTGAGGATCAGAGCAGCCATGCCTTTTTGGCTCCCGTGAAGGCCGATGCCGCCGGTGGCGATGCGAAGAATACAGAAGATCTGAACAAAGAACCAGCCCAGAAATCCGGTCCTCCCATGTTTCCACAGACAGAAAAGGGCGGGTTGGACGAGGACGAGGTAGATGGCCAATTTGGCGGCTGACAGACCGTCGGTGGTCATTGTTGCGAAAATTTGATGGCGTTGATGGTTGTTGATGCAGCTTGAGTTGTTGCAATGATAGCTGAGAGTAAAGGAATGTGAAGCCGACTATATATACCAATGCATGTCGACTTCGTCGTCGACCTTTTCACGTCTTTGATACCATCAGGGGCTCTCAGACCCGCTAGTCAGCCGAAGGGTGCACGCCGACGCAGTCAACCGAGGAGTGAACGAGAACGACGGCAGATCTCAACGGCGGAGGGATCAAGCTAAAGTCTTACAATCCCTGCATCAGGCAGATCCAGGGTCCACAGCTCAGCTACGCGAAGTCGTTCACTATCCAGTTGCAGCATTGCTGTGTCATCGGGATGGAAAACTTCTGTAACCATGGTCTATTGCTCTACCATTACCAGCAATCCATCTCTATCTATTATTCGAGATTTTGCACAACAGGGAAGGGTTCTTCAATATCCCCAAAGGCTGAAGCAGCATGCCATGCCACCCGAGCGGCACCTCGTCCGCAATCGCCTTCACCTCTCGGAAGCCAGCATCTCCGACATACCAAAAGTCGCGGTGAAGAGCCAAAAGCGTAAAATAATGAGCAAGAATCACCAGCGCTCGCGGCCGCCTCTGCGCCACGTAATCCACAAACTGGGCGTCCACTATCATTGGGAAGAGATATATCCTCCGCGACATGCCGGGGGGTGGGTGGCTGTCAAATCTGTGCTCCCAGGCCCAGCCGAAGCAGCTCAGCGTGCGCCTGTAGACGTGGTAGACTTCGTCATCCCACTCTTCCTCCAGCTCATGAGGCTCTTGGCGTCGTAAGAGATGTAACAGTTCGCTGGAGTGTTCCAGCCTCCGCTTCTCATCCAAATGGTGGGATATCTCGAGCGTCAGCTTTGCGCTGAGGGACTCGGGGTTCTGCTCAATCAAGGCGAGGGCTTTACGAAACACAATGCTGCTGGTGTTGGACATGCGCAGCCACTCTATAGGAGGCGTGTACGGTTCCAGCTCTCGCCGCTGTAGCTGTACATATGCATACACTCGGAGCGTACTCGAAACCATACACGAATAATCCACATTGTTGATATCGAGGCGAGCCACGTGCTTGTGATGCGACTGGAGCGTGAGATTGAGATACGTGGAATGGTGCTGCATGTGCTGCGGCTCGCTGAAATTGGATTTGTACGCCTTGTGAAGTGCCGAGAGCATGCAGAGTCCGTACAGAACGGCATCCGACTGCAGTGCCGCCCGGCATAGGGCTGGACCTATGAAGTCCTGGGCGGATTTCTCCGCGCCCAGGGTCGGCGCTGTTTCCGTGGTGTAGTGGTAGAAGAGCTCGAGCTCGAGCTTCCGACGGGCTTCTGTTTCTGGAAGGTGAAGGATGCCATGTGAATCAACCAGGTTGTTCTCGACGCTTAATGCAGTCGAGGTTTTGACGGCATCGCCTTCGCTGGCCGAGGGGGTTGAGGGAGGCCCATAGCCGCACTCGAGGTCCAGTCGCGTGCAGTTGCTGCAGATGGGCCTGGCCTCATCACACTGCTTCAATGTTGGCAACGCGGATTCGCTTGGGCACTCACCTATTAGGGAAGCCGACATACCTTGACGCGACGGATTCGGCACCGCTGGCAGCCAGTCCGACTCTTCTTGTGGAATAGCTTCGCGTGCTTCTTGCGTGGCGGCTGGGCCTGCGGCTCCATCTGCGGCTGTTGCGGCTTCGCCTCGCGGCCCCCCACCAGCGGCAGCGTTGTCCCAGTCATTTGTTTCTGTAACGGAGAACTGGCTGTCTGTGTGTCTTTGATGCAACGTCAAGCGAGGTGCTTAAACGATGACGAGGGCGGCGAGGGGGTACATGTACTTGTCAAGCGTGGCATGCTAAACGAGAACGAGCAGCAGTCTAGCTTTTTACGGACAGTTGCGGCACCACTGCGTTGACAAGGCGTTTCCCTAATGCCACGTCATCACTTCATTAGACGAACTATTTTAGGGATTGACTGACGCGGGATCTAAAACGGCGTATTTCTAGAGAAATGTCTCCCGCCGGAGGATGAATACGGATCTCGTGAGGAGCTATTGACGGCAATAAACACCTGGGCTGCAACAAGGATTCGCGTTCATCGCGAGGAAACCTACTATTAAATCTAGTGGGAGGAGAATTGTAACATACGCATGCGACAAGTCCTGGAAGCCTAAGGCTCCGACGGGGAAGGAATCAAAAAGGAAAACGACTGTTCGTGGTACTGGGTGCCCATTTTCGATTCTGGCCAAGGAATCACTAGATAAAACTCGCTGGATTCTGCAACACCGGCCAGATGAGCTGCACTCAGAGCATAATCGTCAACTAGACGCTTCAGGCAAAGCAACTCTGTCGGAGCTCGTAAGAGCTGGAATCTCTCCGAGAGATATTCAGACATACTTACGCCAGCAGAATCCCGCTTCGCTTGCTACGAGACAGGACAAACCGTATTGCCAAAGTGAAAGACGACATGCATGAAGGCCAAAGTTCGATTCATGCTTTGATAAATCAACTGGATCGGGAAGGTTTCTGGAACCGTGTTCGAGTCGATGAGGATCAGCGAGTTGCAGCAATTTATTTGCTCGCCCTGGGTCTCTACATTATCTGCAAGCGTATTCTGAACTTTTGCTGCTGGACTGCACATACAAGACAAACAAATACTAAATGCCGCTCCTCGATATGATTAGGGTCGATGCCTGTCGCCGCTCTTTTTGTATTGCATTCGCATTCCTTAGCGGTGAGCAGGAAGAGGATTACGCCTGGGCTCTGGAACGCCTTCGGTCGCTTTATGAGGTATGCAATGCCAAGCTTCCCTCTGTGGTCCTCTCAGATCGCTGTGTGGCATGCTTGAACGCTATTGATGACGTTTTTCCCGCTGCACAATATTTGCAATGCCTATGGCACGCTAATAGAGCCATGCTTGCACATTGTCTTCCCATCTTCACATTACAAGAACAGTTAGCAGCAGGCATAGCAGCAGATGTGTCTCGATTGGCAGGCCGTAAATCAGTTGCATGGGCTGAATTCTACAACTTTTGGCATTATCTTATGCAATCACCCACAGAGGCCGAGTTCAACAAGCGTGTGGCTGCAAACCCGGCGACTTCATCCTCGGCGCCTCCCTTAGGCACTTTATAGATGGCATATTCATATTCAATGTCATGCCGACGGTCAGGGCCAGCATGCAGAGGAGCTCGACCTCAGGCTTTCCCTGGAGTGTTTCTAGCAGCTGGTGCGCCTTCTTGTAGTAGTTGGTGAGCCCGGGGTTGGGCGCCTTCATGTGGCTCGAGTTTTCCAGCAGCTGTGCGATATCGCGTTCGAATTCTGCCAGAAGGCCGCTGGTGAGAGGGAAATTGCACCCGAAGTCGATGGACGTCACCTTGGCCTTGTGCCTCTTGCTGTCCCGCGCGATCTCCTTCGTGACGGCACTCCGCTTCAGGCTCCCCGTGCGTAGGTTGATAGCCAGACCTGCCCATCAGCTCTTCTCCGTGGAACACAGCACCCAACCAAATTCTCGGCATCGAGGAAGAACTCGGTGAACTTGTCATCTACGGCGGTGCCAACTTCCGCAACCCCGTCAGGGCGATTGTAGCCGGAATGGTTCCGCGAGAATTCCCAAAGATCCATTCGATGCGATTACGTCGCAGCGCCGACCCGACTTAGTACCGCCACGCTGATTCTTCCGGTTTCCTGCCCTTTTATGATTGCCTGAAGAGAGAACCCAGGATGGCCAGCCACATCATGTTCTTTGGGCTGGGGTTCGTGTCCACCGTCGCGACGCCGCTGCCTTGGAGAAGCTTAAGGATATGCTCGACATATTTGCCCTAATCTATCTTGTCTCTTGTAATGGCCTCCCTTGGCTGGGCTGGCTTCCCATCTAGCCTCTCGTCTGGGGCGTCGTTGATCATCACGACGATACCGTCGAATCCCTGCAGGCGCGTGGCCAGTTGGCTTCTGCCATTGGCTAGTCAGGGCAGGGGAAGGCCTAGAGGGATCCCGTAAAAACCAGCTCTAAAGACGAGCGGGTGGTTATACGAATCGACAAATGGGAATGGAATGAAGACGTGAGACTTTCCGACAATCTTTCCCTACGGACATATGCGATCTAAGGCAGCGGCAATGTTTTGCACGACGTGACTTAAAGAATCTTGTAAGTTATCTGTATTTCTTGGCCGAGCGTCCTAATCTGTAGTAACCCTTAATAACCAGCCCAGCCTAGCACTTAAGGAGTTGTGGTTGATAAGATCAGCCTAATGTCTAGTTCTTGACATAGGCTTATATCAAATCACTTTACATGCTAACCACAGGGGGCAAGGCTTCACTAATTCTGCTTATTTCTTCGTCGATCGCATAGCAGTCTGGCCGCTTTGTCCAGGTAGAATATCATCGAAAGTGGTTTGTGCAGTTGGCCACTTGTTTCGGTCGCTTCCAAACATCATTTCAATTCGCTGTTCCCGGTTCCTCACGGCCCAGGCTTGAGCGATATCGCTGTCAGTTGCGCGTCGTGTGGTGTTTCTAAAATAAGACAGCACGCCGTTTCGATTTGTGCAGCCGTACTGCCCCGCTTCTCCCGATTGAATTGCTGCGGAAGCAGTGAGAATGTCGGCGGGGGATGTCAGCCACTGGGTCTCTGTAATCCACAACTGGCCCCTCGTGTCGCGTTGGAATTCTGGCATCGTGGTAGTTGAGTCTTAGCTTTCTCTCTTGCAGAATAATTGAGACTGAAATGGACTTTGATATTGGAAGAGGAAGAAACACTTATCTGGGAGACCTGTCTAGTGGTTCAGGGCCTATTTAAGCACATCGTTTTTTGGAGGCTGGGGCTGTGGTCATGCTATATAGCAACCTTTGAAGCTAATAGATTGGTCCAACGCAGCACGCTTGGCTTTATTACCGTCCCATCAACTCCACATACATAGATAAGTATACGGTATGTAGCACAATCACAGGAGAATGTGAACGGGCGGTGCAAGAAGGTATGACTGCAGCGTGTATAGCCCGTTCCGGAAGCCCATTAATCGATCAAATGGTTCAGGGACACGTTTTACGAAAATGCTGTTGCCTATGATTCGTCTTGTTGGTCGGGAGTTCAGCCGTTAGGCAGCAATACTGTTTAGCTTTTGAGGCTGCGGCCAATTATTTGTTGGTAAAGACATTGCTCACACCACGCATAACACATCGGATTTGTCGTGCGGGGGAGACAACAACTCGAGAGACATGCAGCTCAGCCTTGGGACACAGCCCCTGATCCGACTAGACAGTCGTTAGTCGAAGTGCGTGTTACTTGCCGCTAAGTACTTGTCAATTATGGCATGCTAAACGAGAACAAGCAGCAGTCTAGCTTTTTACAGACAGATGCAGCACCACTGCGTTAATAAGGCGTTTCCCTATGCTGCATTATCACTTTATTAGACGAACCCTTAGGGATTGACTGACGTGGGATCTGAATCCTTGTCAGGCGGGCTGTGGCTGTATGTACTATGGCCGGGTACCTAGTCTTGCAGGGTTAATCATTTGAGATAAAAACAGACCATTACATGACTTGATCCATAGTCTTTTAAACAGCGTAGTTGTGATCATTGTCTTGATGCTCCTTGCGGCGCAAGAGAATACGTCTCTTGAATCCTCATCGTGAGGTCTAAGTATCTTCCTAACAGTGGCTTCATACCTCCTACAATTTCCAATGATCGGCACAACTTGTCGAAGATCGGCAATCATGGCCGGAGGGTTATCAAGCGCAGGAAAGTGTCCACCAAAGTCGTGATCTATACACGGAGTCGGCGTTAACTCAGCAGCTTACTCGCGGGGCGCTACAACTCACTATTGTAGACAACCAGGTTGCCGGTCTTCTCCACTAGCGCAGGCGGCCAGAATGCAATATTATACTTGAACGAGCTGAACAGCAATGGCGCATCCGTCTGGGCTTTGGTGTATTCCGTGGCAAATCCATTTTGATTCTGATAGTAGATGAAGCCCGCCGAGTTGAACGACTTGGTGAGGTAGTACAGTGAGACGGCCGTCAAGATCTCGTTGTGCGTCAAGACCGAGGGGCCAGTCCCGGCTTGAGGATCTGACCCTAAGATTTCGATATAATCAGGAGAGGAACACCACAGGCATCTAAACGCGACTCACAGTTCAAAAACTTTTCACCGATCCAAGCGAGTTGACCAACTGGGTTGTCGTATAGGGCCAGTCCAATGGTGTTAGGCTGAAGCGAACGTCAGTTCTTCGTTCACTTTCAAGCCGAATTCAGGGTATACTTTCCTTAGTCGTCTGCTCCTGAAAGTAACCTTGGCCACTGGTATACCATTCCATGAAGCTTCCCTCTTCAAATTGCTCGAGATCGTTCAGTGTAATGCCGGCATCGGAGAGCTGATTGGGTGTGTGCGGGAAGATTGGCAGGAACACCAGCTGAGTTGCACGCACGGTGGTGTTGTATGAGCTGTAGAGATGATACGCGACGGAGCAGCCCCAGTCTGTCCCATGGGTGGCATATGTCTTGTAACCAAGGACATCTGTCATGAGAGTATTGATGATTCTGGCCGTGTCTGCGATGGTCCAGTTGGCCGGAGGCGCCGACGATGGTCCATATCCTGGAAGGTTGGGGATGATCACGTCAAATGCGACCGATTTCCCATCTGGTGTCTTTGCCTTGCTGGTAAGATCCTTGACTAGGGGGAGAAACTCCAGGAACGATCCCGGCCAGCCATGGAACAGAATCAGCGGAATGGCATCTGATGCGCTTGACTTTTGGTGCACAAAGTGAATTGTGAGACCCCCAATCTCTGCCGTGAACTGAGGGTATCTGATCAACCATTAGCAGATCATGATGATAATACCATATAGAATGGCTTGCTTGTTAATGGCAGCTTGTTCTTTCTCCCAGCTAAATTTCGTGTGCCATTGAGTACGCAGCGACTTCAGAGTGCTCAGCGGAATTCCAGCATCTGGTGAGAGGCCAGGGTACTCGGGAGCATCGGGAAGTTGATTGACTTTTATCAACTCGAGCATCCGAGGCATGTCGCCATCAAGATTGAGCGTAATGGGTCTCAACTTGTAATGTTCATTAGAGCGGCTGTCTAAAAGCACCGAGGCGCCAGCAACAGGCACGACAAGTGAGGGAAGAATACTGAGACGCATTGTGATGAAATGTTTGGTTACAATTGTGAGTGATGACTCTGAGATTCACGCCATTGGCAAGAGCAAGCCTTTATAATCACTTCCTTCGACGTTCCCCGGTAAGAGTCGCTCCCCATCATGACATTGCCTGACGTGGTCAACGTTGCACAACCTAAGGACGCGGTGCGCTGGACCACATTTCAGCATTACCAATCATACTTTGTCTGTAACGGAAGGAGTATGCAGACGAATAACATGCCAATCTTCGTCCTGAATTCCCTGAGCCCGACGTTCCCTTGTGATGGACTGTGTGTATAGGTAGAGAAATAGACCCACCGCGATAGCTGGTTGGACTCGGGAAAAGTTGCCATAACACGCAAGATTCCAAAGGCCATGCGCATCATATTCGTCAGTCACGAAATTTTGGGACTACTTTGTTATTAATGACCCGGAAATAGGAAGGCCAGCTTTCTAATCAAGCGTGAATATTGCTAACACTCGTTGTGTGAGTTGTAAAGAGCCCAACGAGTTGTTAAGGTCAACATGGATCAGTTTCTTCGTAATCGAGGCTCTGTTTAAACATATAAAAGAACAACTCTGCCTAAATGAACTACGAAGGCGGGACATCTTTACCTTGTTGGTATGACAGCGAGACAAGTTGTTATCGTTTTCAGCTTGCCGGAGCAGACTGCTCATGATTAGCTCCAATCGGCTTGTGACTCCGACGTGCTACCGAGTCTATTCTGAAGTCCTGATAGAAACATTATTATTAGCTGTATTTTTAGGAACTTCCATATTTTCAATTAAAGGTCTTTCTGATTTAAATATTTGTGTGATATAGGTGATCTTTTTGCTGCAAAATTTCTTATTATTGAGAGAAGTACTCATCCAACACTAAATAAAATTATCACAATGCACCTGTTGCTTGAGGTATATATTTCCAAGATAGTGCTACTCCTCCAAAATATCATAGGTATAAACCATCCGATGCGGTGGTTCATTTACTAGATTTTTAGAAGAAAGTGCATAACTTTGGACGATCAGTAAGATCTTTGAGATGGAGTTTGCTGGAAGATTGCCGTATGTACTGAACGAGCCTGCATCAGAATGAAGAAGAAAATAAGACCAACAGCTCTTCATCAGCCGGGTCGCCAAGCGTGAGCGTCTTCCTTTTTCGATGCTAGCTTTTCAGTGCCTGCGTTGAAAAGACACGGGGGCCTCTGCGACGCATCTTTCACGACGCCCTCCAGAGTAGTATACAATGTCTTGGAATCCGCTCGATCATCGCCCAAGAGTAACAGCTTCTTCTCTATTAACCTGACTAGGTTATGGAGTGTTGATGCTTCCTTGAGATCTCTCTTTCAATGCTTAATCCACTTCTCGACCGCAACGTGCTTTTTGCGACCCCAGACCGCATGGTCCATCCGGAATTCGCAATTGTTCAGCCCTCTGCTGAGGCCTTGTGGAATAATTCGGGGCTGGCTTTCCCGTAGAGCAGCCAAATGATAAGCTCCAAAACACGCAACCGTGTGACCAGACATCGTAACGTTTCGTAGACAGAATGAGCTTTCAAGTTCTGGGGTACACGTCCGGAGGCTCATACGCCATACTGCCGTGCTTTGTAGTTGCTGAGTTGATCCGGTCGTGGGTATCTTCCTTATACTGTTTCGAGAGCCAACATCCGTGATCATAAGGGTGGGTTCATTGGAGCTGCCAAGCAAAGGATGTTAGATGGCTTGATGTCGCGATGGCCAATGTTTGTTCCACTAAGCAGACTGATGCCACCCGTAAGCCCAACAGCTTGCCTGGGAGTCCAGCTCACTAGCTGGCTCTACATTTGATAGAATTGATCCAGATAGTCATACCATTATGCTTCCCCCACCGTACTCCATATGCTGAAGATTGGGACATTCACTTACAGAGCATCGTCGAATACATCACGGTCAGAAAGCTCAGAACCGTCGAGCTGCAATCATAATCCACTATTCTTTGTACTCTGACTCAAATCACCGGCTCTAAAGACTAGCGCGCTCAAAGGACACATTCCACCCATGCTAATGTGCGAACCGGAAGTCCAGCCGGGCACTGCCTCTCACCTTCGTATTCGCAGTGTACTCCTTCTTTTCATCCTCAGTCAATGCATTCCAGACCTTGTCCCGCTGCTTGTTCCGCCAGATGTAATAGACCTTGGTAAGAAGGAAGAGAACGATTGAAAGCACATTGATGATGAAGAGGTTGAAGTTGCCCCGATGATACAGAGGAGCATCATCGTCCACGTAAATGTATGCCGAAACTACGCTGCCAAGTTGAACACACATCTGAGAGAGAGTAAGCAAATGAGTTTTGAAGGTAATAGATTATACCACTTACGTTATATATTGCGGCGGACACTGAACGAGTGCCGACGTTGTTTGAGTTTTTGGATGTCCAGCCAACCAAAATGGCATCTATAAGGTTGTGAGTAAACGGTATAGCAAGCGCATTCAGATGCTGTAAACATACGGCAGTATGGATAGGATGTCAGGACAGTGACGAGAGCGTAGGTGCCCCATTGATCGACCATGACACCTGGCCACCAGCGGAGAGCAATTACGCAAGGAAGCGTCCAAAGCATTTGTATCATGGACACGAGGGTCCGCTCGTTCAGCCATTCCGAAAGTCGAGTGATGAGGATGAGATTGATGATGTGGAAAACATTCTAGGGAGTTCGTTAGCAATCATCGGCAACATGCTACGTGCTTCGAGGGAGCTTACGGATGGGATTGTCAACAGGTTAGTGGTAAATGGATCAAATCCAATCTTCCTCAGAGTAAGTGTAAGGTAGGTCGCTGGTGGGCTGGAGGGAATATATATAACCAGTCCAAGTATGTAGAGCGGCCACAGATCGAAATCCTTCAACGTCTCCCATAATCGCTTCGGCGTAATGGCTTGTCGGTTGTGCATGTCACCCTTGGACGGGTCATCTCTCAGGACTCTGTTGACGACGATGGCTACCTCGCGGTCTGTAAACCATCCCTTGGGGCGGAACCAGGTCTTTGTTTGGACAGCAGAAGCGGGCATGAGAAAGAATGAAGCGAGGCCGACAACCAGGGTGATTAAGCCCTCGACGAGGAAGAGCCACCGCCACCCCGCCCAGCCGTGGACACCACGCAGATGGAGTAGGGCAAAGGCGAGAAGGGAGGTGACGATTCCAGTGACTGAGAGGGAAGTCCAAAAGTAGCTCAGTCGGACAGGTAGCTCTCGAGACGTGTAAAAGTAGGACAGCCACAGAACAATGTCTGGGATAAATCCACCCTAGAGACGCGTCAGCTTCGCGAAGGAGCCATTTTGCGGAACGGAGGTTAACCAACCTCCAGGAGACCTAGAAGACTGCGTGTGCAGAGAAAGCTTGTGCGGCCAGTCAATGCACACTGCGATACCGCAACAACAGACCACAGAACCATCTGTACCGGGATCCATCGATCGGGGCCGACCATTTTCGAGACGAGCTGCGAGGGAAGTTCGGCAACCAGAAATGATATTCTGAAAACGCTGTTTCCGTAGTTGTAATCTATCACCATGTTAGTAACGACTTCATCTCGAACTCGTATGGGGTATCTACCATTTGTGGTGAGGCCCAAGTCGTCCAACATGTTATCCGACACTGCCTGTGCAAGATTTCCTCGGTCGACCTGAAGGCCGAAGAACATGACGCACTACAAGCCATGGGGATACCCATTAGTATACGTGATAATAGCCATGGGCCAAGGGTATTACTTACAGCCCACAGACACACCCGCCAATCCAGCTTCCTGACAAGACGTTTTTCTTCCTCCTCGGTCCATGTTAATGTTGGATCAAAAACATGACGACACTCGTATTGTGACTTTTCGTAGACTTCAGCCCAGTGCTGGGCGACGGCTGAGTCTCGGAATGGGTTCTTCTCCTCGTTGTATCCGCCTTCTTCGGATCCCGAGTGCTCCCTCAGGTGTTGTCTGTCACTGGACGCCGAGTCGTGTATGCTGCTTGGCAGCTCCTCCGTAGTGATGGAGATATTGGTCGCTTTGCTGTCCGCAGCCATTGTTGAAGACAATCAAGCAACGTGAGAACAAAACGAGGCACCTCTTCTCATGCCCTCGCCCAGCTGCTGCAAAAAGGGGGGATGAGATCCTTCTTGGTGATGTACCACAAGATAGTCGTTTCCAATACCGGATCATCGCACATTTATGGCAATCGAGCATCCTTGATGTCCTCAATTATAGACTATGATTGCGTGCTACGGCGACAAGGCCGATGGCACCTTATCTTTAGTCAACGCCTTCCGAGACGCGGCCGTCTGCATCTCCCCGCAGTTTGCTGAATGTGAAGACGCATTGCGCCATAGATTGGGGATGATCATGAACCCCAATCCGCCGTGCGGGAGAGGCAAACGTGGGGGCGATATCACAACATGAGGAACATTTACGGTAGCTGGCTTGTGAAACCCGTTTCAAGTATTGCCTTTACAAGATGATGACGGTCTACAAGTCACGCACTGTATACTAATTCTTCAGATACCTATGGTCGACCATCGAGAAGATTGCGGGGGAGCTCGATATGCCGAGTCGGCGTACGGGTGTATCTCATACATTATCATCATCGCAAGGGCATATCAAATTCACAGATAATACCAGAAGAAAGAATGTCACAAGGTCAGTTGCTTGTAGGTTTATTGAAAGCGTTCCCTTTTAGGCGACATCCAATACTGTCGGCTTGCCTTTGCGAGAAACCGGGTTCGAATGTCGTGATATGACGCCATACACACACCTTAGGATTGACGCGGTGTTGATAGGGTTATGGTGTTGTATTAGAAATGCTATCCTCTGGTTTGGCGAGCAGCCGAATGATATTCCTTAAGACAATCCGACTCTCCGCTCAATTATACGAAAATCGATGAAATATTTGCTATAGCGATACCATTGCTGCACAAGCTGAGCAAGTTGCCGCACCATATAGCTCACACACGTGATTACTAAGACTGGCAGATACGGACTGTCAACTCGATCGGGGCAAGCCATATCTATATGGCTACTCATACTTATACGCCATCTGAAGACATATAATTGATCCTTGTAAGAAAACAGGTAGAGGAGATGTGAGGCTATGGCAGCGGGTGGTTAACCCAGCCGATATCTCGAACCCTGCCTACCCTGCGATCGAGGCAATGATTCACGACAAGGCAAGCTGAAAGCTGAACATCGAACTTCACATGGCGTTGCGCAGTCTCAGAGGCCCTTTCTCTGTCTCTCTGAAAGTGAAATGATTTGACCTAGAAATGCTTACTACGTGAGCAGCGACAATCATGAATAAACTGAGTAGTCAAGTCCGGTCACGACCATATTCGATATGTTCGACTCTCATCATCCTTGAGCTCAATTTCATAGAAACTTACCACAGGCCGACTAGAGGCTCACGCAAAGATAAGTTTCCTCATTTGACTCGGCACGTTCTTTCCTTCGGAGTTCATGACAGTTGGGCCAGGGCTTGGCACGCCTCACTTTGGTTGCATTCTCATGAGCAGCAGACAGCGTTCACATTTACCTCGGTAGCCTCTGCTGACGGTGCATACCTTAGCGACGACTATTCGCTGAACAGTATGAACGCGCAATTAACAGCTGATACAATTACTCACTTCATCTGATAGTGTCGGGTCAAAGTTGCCACTCAGCACTTTGTATACTCTGCTGAGTTATGAAGAGACGTCTATCCATAAGCTGAGACGACATACCACAGCCAAGACAATGAGAAGTTACGTTCGCTCACGACCCAGTAGAATAGTGAGAGCATTCAGGCTACAAAACTGGATACCCTCTTGAGAAGAAATTATCAGGATCATACTTCTTCTTCAATACCCTCAGCTTTTCCAAAGCCTCCTTGCCAAAGGTAGCCTCCAAGTCGGTATCGACCGGCGGAATCAAGTTCTCATAGGCAGCTCCGACGTAGCAATCGCCCGTAGCCTTGAGCTCCTCGACTAGGCGCGCGCACACTTCCGCTACGAGCGCATCTTTCTCGGCCGTCCTCGGCAGCTCCGCGGGACGAGCAGTGATTGGAAAGGCTCTGTGGCGGTACCGTAGCGGGAAACAAGCACTTGGATCAGGCTCGGTGGCCCTTCCACGGATGAAGTGGCAGGGAATGCCCATGTAAATGCTCGGATCTTTCCAGTAGCTCATAATGACTTGCGCGATCTTGTTGGTCATGCTTTTTGCGATGATTCCTCGGGTTTGAAAAGATGCTGGCTGGATGGTCAACTCTGATAAGATGTAGGAAGCAAAGTCGGCTTGATGGTTGCTTGTCAGTAAGTACTCCTATTTGGATCTGCATGTCTTGGGTATGGGAAACTCACACTCTGCAATGCGCTGCACAACTGCCCCGGGCAATGATTTGATCATTTCAAAGTACTCCCACCCCTTCTTGAGACCATCGCCTTCCTTTGCGCACCAGGCAAAGAAGATGATCATCTGCGGTTTGTCCAACGTTGGGTTCCTAAAGTAAAGTTCACCAGCTATTTCTTGAGGCAGGTTTGGCTCGATCTCGTTGGCCCATCGATCCAGGACGGCCGGCCAATTTTCCTTCTGTATCTCTAGCGTGCCGATCAGAAGCTTCGGCGCCGGATAGATCTTGATGGTGAGCTGCGTGACAACGCCCCAGATGCCATTTCCGGCTCCCCTCAATGCCCAAAACAGATCGGGGTGATTGTCCTTGTCGACGTCGACCGCCAATCCATCAGCGAGGACCAGACGAACGCCGAGAATGTTATCGACTCCAAGGCCATACGTCGCCGAATACAGGCCGTAGCCTCCCGCCAAGGACCATCCAGCATGGCCAAGCCTAGGATGCCATCCAATCGGCGTGAAAAGGCCTTGTTTTGAGAGAGCGACGGCCAAATCGCCCCCGATGGTGCCGCCGCCAATATTCGCAGATGCCTTGTCATCGGATACCTCTACAGAGCACATGCTGCGCATGTCGATTATGATGCCCTTGTCAACGCCTCTGTAGTTCCGCGCCGACATTTCGGAGCCTCCCGAGCGAATGCCCAGTGGTATGCCTGTGGCCCGGGCTATCTTGACTGTCGCGTGGACATGGCTCTCTTCGAGGGGACGAATGACGACGAGTGGCAGAGTAGAGATGCTGAGGTTGAATGCTGAGCTTATTGTCTCATATACTGGATCGGACTTTGTATAGATGATGTGCGGAAACTCGTCATACAGTGGCAACAGTTCGGGTATTTCTCTTGCAACGTCATCTCGTCCGAGGGATGCGGGAGGCACTTGTGTGCTCGGAAGCTTGGTTGGCTGGAATGTCATATTCACGATATTCAAGACGTCAATTTGAAGCAAAACATGTGGGTTGAAGCTAATGAGTTGCGGAAAATCATAATGAAACACCACCAGCAGAGGAGATAGTGTTTATATGGTGTTCCGGCCGACCGACTTCATAGTCAGCAGTGTTATGGCATCTAGGCTTTGCGGACACGATTCGCCGCAATGATGTATCCGATCAAAGATGGTGGCTTCAACGTGTCAGCAACTTGATAAATGATGAGAGGCAGCTGAGGGTAAAAAAAAGGGAGGGACGTTTTCGAAAGTAAGAAATAAGCGGCAAGGCTATCCCGAGGAGAAGTCGAACTGGGAGGTGGCCATCTTTCCGTAATAAATTAGCAGTGACTTCGAGAAAGGCTGAGAAGAATGACGACTTTCGCCTTTCGGCCGGAAAGTCTAACGGAGATTGGATCGGAAATGCTAACTCCGTGGTTGAGCTGGAAAGAACCTTGGTTAAAAAAGAATGAGCCTTGGTTAACGAAGAATGAGCCTTGGTAGAAGCTGCTAATGTCTGGCTGATAAAGTGGAGTAGTATCCCATTTCTATATGACATTACCAAGTCGTCTGTTCTATCTATTAATGCAATCAAGAAATGAATAGTGCCTCTGACGAGGTCCTCCTTTCATGAACCTTGTCTCATATCATGTCCGACTCCATCTCAGTCCATCCCTTCTCATCCACCCTGTCTCATCTCATCCCAGTCTCGTCTCACCCTGATCTCATCCTATTTCATATCTTCTTATTCACCTTCTTTCATCTCATCGATTGCTCCGAGGACTTTCATTGCAGTGTGATTGAGTGCGGCTGAGAACTAGATTCCTCACAAAGGGCAAACTCATCATGCCGCCTCAGTTACAGCGTCGCCCTTGGTTATACCTGCGTCCTTGGCTGCACGCTTCTTAAGACTCTTCCACTCGACAAACACGCTTCCGAGCATTGTCGCAGCAGACATCGCCGCCACCAGGTAAAAGACTGGCATGATGGAATCGTTGTAGTCCCGCAGCAGCGTCTCGAGGTCATCGGCGGGAACAAGGTTCTTCAGGTCGGTCGCGCCAGCAGTAGTGACCTTGTTTGGATCGATACCGGGAATGTTTGAGACCTTCTTGACCAAAGTGCTCAGAAAGATGCTCTGTGCGACCGGCAAGAAAATGGCTGACCCAAGGAATCGAGTAAACATGACGAGCGCAGATCCAGTGGGGATGTCCGACCTGTCGAGAACCGTCTGGACAACGTTCAACGCCTGCTGCGCTCCAAAGCCAAGGCCCAGGCCAAATATGAACTGAAAGGCAATCCACTTTGAATGTCCCGTTTGAGGCTTGAGCATCGACAAGAGCCCCCCGCCAATAGCTGCCAAGATGGAGCTGAGATAGAAGAAGGGAGTGTAGTAGCCAATTCTGGAGATGATGACGCCAGACGACAATGAGCCGACGACTGTCGCAAGAACCATGGGGAGCAGCGAGATACCGGAATCGATAGCGCTGACGCCTTTGATTGCCTGGAACCAAATGGGAAGATAATACATGACGACCATCATGCTACCTCCATTGAAGAAGCCGAACCAGACCGTTGCCGCAATGCTGCGCTGCTTCATGACGCGAGGAGGCAGAGTCGCCTCTTCTCCCTTCCACACCTGAATGCCTATGAAGATGAGAACAAAGACACCGCAAAGCACCAGGAGGACGATGATGCGGGCGCTGTCCCAGGGATACTCGGTGCCTCCCCACTGAAGAGCCAGGACGAGGCACACGATGCCCGGGAAGAAGGCGAGGTTGCCGATGGGATCGAGCTGCTGGAACTTGCCCAACCATCCGTCTGCTGCTGGGTCGAGCTTCTGGTTGGGCAGGTGCAAGATGAGAAAGGTGACGATCATGGAGACGCCTCCTATCGGCAGGTTGATGTAGAAGCACCACCGCCACGTCACCTTATCCGTAAATGTTCCTCCAATAATGGGGCCAATGACAGACGCAACCGCGAAGACGGCTCCGAAGAAGCCTTGGTACAGCGGCCTCTGCTGCAGCGGAATGATGTTGAACATGATGACCATGAGCCCCGAGAACATGCCCGACGATCCCAGTCCCGCAATCGCTCGACCGATGATGAAGGCAGCGGAGCTCGGAGCGGCACCGCAAATGGCCGAGCCGACTTCGAAGAGGAAGATGCCGGAGAGGAAGACGGGCTTTGCCGGGTAATACTTGTAGACCTTTCCCATCATGAGCTGGAAGCTGCACATGGTGAGGAGGTAGGCGGTGCCATACCAGCCGACGTCGTTGAGGGAGTTGAACTCGTCCGTGATGCGAGGGATGGCGGTTGCGAGGATGTTTTGATCCTGTGTAACGTTAATAACGTTAACATGTTGACCGTTTTGTGGTATAAATTGAGGCTTGTTTTAGTCGAACTGGTTGGCTTACCAGTGTTATCAGAAAGATTGCCATGTAGAGAGCTAACATGATGAGGATTCGCTTCTGATTGGATGGATATTGGTGAGGCGCCTCCGTCTTGGCTGTGCTCGACTCTGTCATGGCCGTAGGAGGCTTTTCCTCTCCTTCTGATGTCGAGTTCGCCATGATGATTCGAGAATTGTTTGCAGCTTGGAGCAAACGGTCTCGAGATACTCAAATTTGCATCTGCAAGTTAGAAACTCCTGAAGAAAATTGAATCGTTTGCCCTCGACGACTCTGTGTAGTCTCTTATATCATAGGACGCTAGAACCGATTCGCGGCTCGGGGCCGAAAATGCAAATTTTCCCCTCCGACCCCCGAGGCGCCATACACAGAGAGCTGTCTCTTTAACAAACATAAAACAAGGCCGAACAGCCTCCTTTTTCTTCCTGGCTCCTTAATTTCTATTTTTTTCGGCGCTTGTTCTAGTAGACTCTCTCTTTCAACCCCGAAGAGAAGCTAAAGGAAGCTCACGGAGTTATCGCAGATTGGAGATGGCCGACACCCCGAAGCGGTCTGAGGCCGACCTCAAGGGCTTCTCCTGTCTGAGCTGTCGCCAGCGCAAAGTCAAATGTGACCGCCGCGCCCCGTGCATCAACTGCGTAAAGGCAGAGCGACAGTGCAGCTTTGTCGCGCCGGTTCGCGGCAAGAGGAAGCGGACGAAGCCGCCGAAGGAGACGCTCCATGCGCGGGTGCGGCGGTACGAGGAGATGCTCAAGGCGTATGGTGCCAAGATTGAGCCTTGTGAGGACGAAGACGAGTCTGAATCGGAGACGGGGAGCGGGAGCGGGACCTCTGAGATGGGTCAGGTTGTGCCGATGAAGTTGCCGACTTGTCGTGCATCTGAGGAGAAGCCCAAGTTTATCATGAAGGAGGGAGCGTCGAGATATTTCGATAGGTATGGCTTCTATTCTGTTAAATCCATGCAGTTGAAGATGGGATTCTCATACGATATCTCTAGTGCCATCTGGTCCAACTTGTCAGAAGATGTACGTGTCATGGGCGGCAACCCCCCCCTGGTCCTCCTCGATGTTCTACTCACATATCACCTAGTTTCAACATCCGGAGTCAACCAACTTCAACGATGTCGGAGAAGCCATCCCCGTCGAAACAGACAGTCATCTCGATGACTCGCGCCTCTTCTTTGAGCCAGAGAGTGTCAAGATCGAATCCCTTGCCAAGCTCCATCTTTCAACACCACTGCTGTCGCGGCTCAGAGACATTTACAAAGATCGCGTTGACCCCATGATGAAGATCCTGCATCTGCCCACGTTCTGGACCACCATGACCAACGCCCTTCAGCGGCCTCTGGAGATGCCCAAGAGCTTGCAAGCGCTCGTCTTTGCTTTTTACCTCGTCTCGATCAGCTCGTTGAAAGAGGAGGAAGCCCAGAACCTGTTCGGACTGCCGCTGTCAGTCATCACCAAGCGCTATCGCATCGCCGCTCGACAAGCCTTGGTCAATGCCCGATTTCTGTCGACTTCGAACCTCATGACGCTCCAAGCCTTTTCCATCTTCACGGTACATCGCATCGCATCTCTCTTCTCAAAGCTGCTCGTCGTCACTAACAGCAACCAGCTCTGTGTCCGAAAGGTATACCGCTGCGACACCCTCTACATCCTCTCCGGCGTCGCCATCCGCCTCGCCCGAAAAATGGGCCTCCATCGCGACGGCACGTTCCTCGGCCTCCCACCCTTTGAGACGGAAATGCGGCGCCGCCTCTGGTGGCATCTCGCCCACGTCGACTGCCGAACGGCGGACGTCATGGGCACGAAGCCCTCCCCCGAGATCTCCAGCGGCGACGTGAAACTGCCCATCAACGTTGACGATGACGAGCTGCATCCTGATATGACCTCATTCCCAAAGGAGCGCAACGGGACTACGGCCATTTCACTATGTCTGCTCAAGGGCGAGATTATGGAGACGCTGTGCAGGTTTGCTAAGGAGTATACCACCGACTTGCGCTGGGAGATGCTCTACAACCCGGAGATTTCGCTCGCCGGAAAGGACAGAATCATAGAAGGGGTTGAGGATCATTTGGAAAGGAAGTACTTGCGGTACTGCGACCCGTCGAATCCCCTGGACACCTTCATCTCCATCATGGCGCGGTCGGCAGTATGCAAAATGAGGCTATTCGCACACAACATACGGCAATTTGCGCATCTGTCGGCAAAGGCCTCCCAAAAGGACCATGACGTCTCGTTCTTCAACGCGATGAAGCTTCTGGAGTATGCGAACCTGATCCAAGGAGGACACATGGGCCTGGACAAGTTCACGTGGCAGATTGGCACCAGCTATCTCTGGAACACGATGCTGTACCTGCTGATCGAGGTTCGCGCACGCAAGACGGGGCCCGACGTCGACAAGGCATGGCAGCTGATTGGAGTCGTCTTTGAGCGCTGCCCTCAGGTATTGGAGGAGTTTACCGGTTCCGTCTATGTGGCTTTGGGAAAATGGACGCTCGAGGTTTGGAACTCGCACGTCGCTGCGTCCAAGGAAGAGGGCCTTCCTGAGCCGGTAACTCCAGAGTACATCAGCAACATCCGAGAGTGGCAGCAACTCAAGGAGGCAGAAGCGAGGGCCAGACGCGACAAGGCAGAGGCAAGATTGGCAAGGCCCGGGACGCGGAACTCGTCTGTTGACGACAAGTTTTCGTATGCGGATTATCTAGAGGAGGGGGGTTCGGATGCTCAGTATTTTCCGAACTTGCTGTCGTTTGAGACGGACCCGAATCAGTGGATGCAGTGGGAGCAGATGGTGGCAGAGCAGGCGGGCTTCTAGATGATGTCTGCCAGCGGTTGGTCGTCTACCTCCCGAAACTACCAGCAAGCTCTCTTCTAGTCAGGCGATGGATCTTGATTGTTCTTTGACTCCGAGTTGGCTGTGTACCTAGGCGGATGTGATATGTCAATGTCTCCAGCGCGGTCTGATATTTAATCCATCTGCTCACAAGAGGTCATCACGCTCGATATCGACGTTGCATCTACACTCCATGAATGAGACGCAACACCTTCGTCCGAAGCGACGATATCCTGCGACGCGTCATCCGATTACCCGCGATAATTCTCTTTGTATGCTTGAATCCCGCCTCTTAGTGCCGGCCGCCGGTCCCATATGAGGCGCAGTGCCGCATCTGCCCATCTCCACTTTCGGACCTGATTTCTTGTCTGCCTGCTGAAACGACGATGACGGCAGCCATTGATTGCAGCATGATTGGGACGACGCACGCTGGGAATAGCGTCTTGTCCGCGCCGGTGATGTCAAGTACTGTAGTAAACCCGATGCCGGCATCAAGGCTGGACTGAAACCCCAGACAACATCATCAGTTTCTATTTTCATCACACTCCATAACAAGAAAATCGCCTCTATCGCCTCTGCCTTTATATCACTCCGGCCATACTATGGCCCGGATAAAAGTCCATCGCCATGACGGCCCGGCCCTCAAAGGCCCCCCAAATCCGCGCACCAACTCGGCACTCGGCACGCATCGTCTCCGCACGCACTTTATGCAGCCCCCTCGACTCTGGAATCTCGAAGCTCCCCAATCACGAGATGCAGCAGCAGCGGCTTTGTCTGCTTTTTCCTGCTTCTGCGCTTCTTATAGGTTCCCTCCGCATAGGTCTTGCATCTGCTTCTTCAGGGGTCGTGCCAGGTTCTGCGGGCGACAAGCTGCTGTGCATTGCTGGTGTAGCGTCACACTGACGGAAGAGGCAAACCGTGCATCATTCGCCCTGCTGTGCGACAACGCGTCAGCTGTCGACGACAAGGCAGTGTTGCAACAGCACGCGCATCAAGATAGACTATCGAATGGCTGATGATGACTTGTAGATTGTGACGATCTGATATCCGCTGACTCTTTGTCTTTGAAACGACGGTTGAATCAAGACCAGGCCTACCTCACTGCTGCTGTGTATAAATCGCCCTCAACTCCTCACACTATTCCCGAGTGAAGAATCCCAGCTCATCAACCAACTCAAGACCAACGCCTAAATCAACTCCATCGAGACAGCACAACACAACCGCCCCGTTCAACATGGAAGCCATCCTCCAGGCCCAGGCCAAATTCAGGCTAGACCGCGGCCTCCAGAAAATCACCGCCGTCCGCAACAAGAACTACAAGCGCCACGGCCCCAAGTCCTACGTCTACCTCCTCAACCGCTTCGGCTTCGAGCCCACCAAGCCCGGCCCTTACTTCCACCAGCACCGCATCCACCAGCGCGGCCTCGCGCACCCGGACTTCAAGGCCCCCGTTGGCGGCAGAGTCACCAGGACCAAGGTCCTCGTCAAGAAGGTCAAGGAGGATGGAACGGTCGATCCGAGCGGCAGTGCGACGGGAGAGGTCGGTGCTGAGGACCAGCAGAATGACTCTGAATATCTCTGCGAAGTGACCATTGGAACGCCTGGACAGAAGCTCATGCTCGACTTTGACACTGGCTCATCCGACCTCTGGGTATGAAGAAGACTCATGTCACCTCACACCAAAGCCCAAGTAGCTGACATTATCACTTCAATAGGTCTTTTCTACAGAACTCAGCAAACAACTGCAGGAAAACCACGCCATCTTCGACCCCAAAAAGTCCTCAACATTCAAGGCCCTCAAAGACCAAACATGGCAAATTTCCTACGGCGACGGCAGCTCCGCCTCGGGCACCTGCGGCTCCGACGTCGTCAACCTCGGCGGCCTCTCCATCAAGAACCAGACCATTGAGCTCGCCTCCAAGCTGGCCGCCCAGTTCGCCCAGGGCACCGGCGACGGCCTCCTGGGCCTCGCCTGGCCGCAGATCAACACCGTCCAGACAGACGGCCGCCCGACGCCCGCCAACACGCCCGTCGCCAACATGATCCAGCAGGACGACATCCCCAGCGACGCCTCCCTCTTCACCGCCGCCTTCTACAGCGACCGCGACCAAAACGCCGAGTCCTTCTACACCTTTGGCTACATCGACCAGGACCTCGTCTCCGCTTCGGGCCAGGACATTGCCTGGACGGATGTCGACAACTCGCAGGGCTTCTGGATGTTCCCCTCCACCAAGACCACCATCAACGGCAAGGACATTTCTCAAGACGGAAACACTGCCATTGCCGACACCGGAACTACTCTTGCCCTCGTCTCGGACGAAGTCTGCGACGCCCTGTACAAGGCGATCCCCGGCGCCAAGTACGACGAGAGCCAGCAAGGCTACGTCTTCCCCATGAACACGGATGCCTCGAGTCTGCCCGAGTTCAAGGTTTCAGTTGGGAACACGCAGTTTGTGATCCAGCCCGAGGACCTGGCTTTTGCACCTGCCGACGACAGCAACTGGTACGGCGGTGTCCAGTCGAGGGGAAGCAACCCCTTTGACATTTTGGGTGACGTGTTCCTGAAGTCGGTCTATGCGGTAAGTAATGCCATTCATAAGACTGTAATGCGCATGCTAACAGTCTATCAGATCTTTGATCAGGGCAACCAGCGATTCGGCGCCGTCCCCAAGATCCAGGCAAAGCAGAACCTGCAGCCCACCCAGTAATTGATCACTCGCACTCGTCTCGAGCTTTATCGTGGCTCATCGGCGAACATGAGATAACTCGTTGAATAAGTTAACGCTAAATAAACTCAATTCTATCTGCCACCCCTTCCGTCTAGACCTGGGTCAAGTGAAGCAGCTGAGACTCTCCCTCCGTCAAGTAGGCCGTGTAGTAGTTGTTGACGCGAGTAGAGTTGCCCGACCACACATCGGTAAACTCCCACTCGGAACAGCTCAGGCCGAGACCGGCCAGAGAGACAGTCACAGTCTGTCGTCCGTAAAGGTGCGTGTTGAAGCCGCCGGAGCCCTGGTCCGGCCCGTAGTTGGCAATCAGAACGTACGCCTCCTTTCCATTGTCGCTCGGGCCGGCGATCCACGACTGCAGCTGCTGGGCGAGGTTGTTGCCGGTGCGAGGGTTTCGCGGCTGCATGGGGTACTTGGCAAAGAAGTTGGCGGCGGTGGTGGATTGAGGACTCGTCAGCAGCTTGTAGCCGAGTGCGTCAGTCTGCGTCAAGTCGTTGCCCAGAATCAGGTTGGCGCCAGCACCAAGCCAGTGGTTCATCACAGTGGTTCGCATGGTGTCGTTAACGCCAGTCAGCTTCTCGGCGTTGGCGGCAAACAGGTTGTCCATGTCCGGGTAGATGGTCAGGGGCACGTTGCGCTGCAGCTGTAGGCCAATGTATTGCCGGTAGTTCTCAATGGCGCGCTGGGCAACCTGCCAGGCCAAGAACGTCTCGTGCCCGTAGTTGTTGATGTCCTGGTCGGTACGCATCGATTCGGCCAGGCCGCTCCAGACGGGTAGCCAGGTCTCATTACGGCAGAGCTTCCACGAGATGTTGAGGCGAATGTCACGCTTCGACTTGGCAATGGCCTTCTGGTAGGCGACAACGGCGTCGGAGTTCCGGCAGCCCAGCATGGCACCATTCTGGGGGGATCCAGGGCTTTCGATTATGTCAGTACACACTCGAATATGACATCTACCTTGACTCACGTAATATAGTCGAGCTGTTTGATCCTTGTCAGCTCCAGGTCTCATATAGACATGGTTCCATCTCGACTCACCTTGATCATGTCAACGCCCCACGAGGCCCACAGGGCCACGGCGGAATCGTGCCACTGCTGAACACCGTCCTTGCTGTAGTCAAACTGGCACAGAATCTGGTCAAAGTTGCCGTTGAACGTGTCTCCAACCTTGATGTCGGTGCCCAGAATCGTCTTGTTGGCCGCCTGGCATGGAACTCCCGGTGCTGCGAGAGTTAGGATGGGGAAGAGGAACCAAGGGGTGAAGATGACATTGCCAAAACTCACTGATGTACAGGCCAAGCTTGAGGTCCTTCTTGTGCAGCCAGGGACCAAGTTGGGGCATGTTGAATCGCGTCGAGTTGTAAATGATTCGGCCATGGTCATCAACCGTGTCAAACGACTGCCAGCCAGAGTCAAGGCTACACATATCGAAGCCAGCGGCCTTGAATCTGGAGTCGGCCAAGACTCCGCACTGCGTCTCGACGAACTTCTGAGTATAGTACAGGCCGGACTGGCCAGCGAAGGAGGGGATGAGCGTGGAGCCGTTGGTCAGAGCCTGGGCTCCGTATGTGTTCCAGCCTCGCGCCGATTTTGTGAAGCCGTTGGTCGTCTTGGCCATCTTGAGCACCTTGAGCGGACCGCCGCCGGGCTTAGGCTGGGGGTAGCAATCGGGCAGGGGAGAGTCGCGATCCTGCAGACAGTAAGGAGCCGGCCGCGTCTTGATGGCGCCGTTTGCAGCCTCGCTGGTGTAGCAACTGCCGCTGGTCCACAGCCAGTACCATTGGTTGTCACTCCAGCCCCAGGTCCCGCTGGTTGAGCCGCTCAGCAGGCAAAGGTCGACCATGCTCTTGAAGGAGACGCTCACGTCGCTGTTTTGGGCCGAGCCAACAGCTCCCGTATTAGCCTGCTGCTGCATGCTGATGTTGTCGCCATTGCAGTCAACAAGCGACGGATCAGCAGACAGCTTGGTGATGCAGTTCTGGATGTCGGTATAGCACTTGTCCGTGAAGTAGACGGAGCCGGGCTCGTACGAGGCATCGGCACAGTGAACCGTGCCTGTGTTGGTGGCAAGGACGGGCTGCAGCAGCACCGACGCCGCTAGGGAGAAGACAACAGCCGACGCCATGGTGGTTGTGAGAAGGCTTTGTGCCGTGGAGAGTAGAGTCTTGACCTGCCTTGTCGCCTGAGTTAAAGTGGGAGCCTCGCATTGAGGAGGCAAATGCTTTATACAAGCTGCCTTCTCCGTCACGCCGCCGCGCCGTGGTATGGCTTCTCGGAACTTGGCGAGATTCTCACGGCAACGCACGGAGAAGCTCTAAGAGACTAGTGGACGGAGCAGAGCAAATAGCCTCGCTCGAGCCGACCCGGAACCTTGCAAGGCCCGGGCAGCTTTGGCCGTCTCTGCTTTCCATGGGCCAGCCCATGTAGTTACTCGTCTCTCCTCCACCTTGCTCCGTGCTGGTTGTGGTGGCGCTGGCTCGTTCCGCGGCAAACACACTCTTACCTACCTACGGAGTAGTGTCAGCGGAAACGTCTCCATTGGCCAACGGCGTCCATTGGCTTCCGGACGGGGGCTCATACCCACGCCCAGATGTTTCCAGCCCTTGAGTCCATCCGAGAAAAGCTCCATTGACCATTTCCGCCCGGATTAATATCCAATGCTCTGGCTGGACAGACATGGCTGAGCTCTGGAGCTAATGCCGAGCAAATCTTCATCAACTCGTATAAAACTCTTGTCCGCCTTTCCCTCTATCGTCTTCCCCGCGCTCAACCTTCCTAATGGAGTGTTGGTGCAGTTTACCCCTCAAGGAAGCCTCCAAGCATCAGTAATCTCCTCCATGCATTCCCCGCGATTTCATTACCCCATGATCCGCCCCGCTGGATGACCCATGGGCCTTGTCTTTCTGCTCTCCCATAAGCTCGTGGTTTGACGTCGTATGTATGTCGTGGTTGTGAAAGCGCGGAAACACAGGGGCAGATGCCTTCGTCCCATAACTCGTTCCTGGCGTCGAATTGCGTTCTCGAATGGTCTTGCTCGCCGAGGACAAGCTGCTGCTAGCCGACAACTCTCTAGCCGGCCTGTCACTCTCTCCACACGAGCTTTCCCCACGGAAGCTCACAAAGCACTAAATTGGTCTGGAGAAAGCTCGTGAAAAGTGGACTCGTCATTTCGGAAAAGCTCAAGGCGATGAAGATAGACGGCTATTCACCATGGAAATGTGAGAGCCTGATGGCTCTAGCCGAAGCCGCAGCCAAGAGAAACATCTCGTGGGTAAAGTCAAGCTTCGTTCTTTTCCGTGTCCTCAGATCGTCAATATAACCATAATCGTAAAGTGTGGAGGCGGGGGCTAGTGTATGTATGCTTATGCCAATACCGTAAATTCTCTTCGTCTTGGTCATCTGCCGTTGGCTCCTGTCGTCGGAGCAGGGATTGAGATTGGGACACCGTCAAGGCGGAGAGAAAATCGGTTCAGGGAACCACAGAGTCGACATGTGGTTGCCCAGCTTTGGGTTTCGATCTGTCCTCCAGTCTGTCTGTTGTCGTTGCCTGATTACTCATACGGAAACTGTACTGTGCCAAGCTGGCAGTCGAGGTGAGGCGAGAGAGAAAGAAGAAATGATTTCCCGAGGCATGTTGGCTATATGTTGGCGGTGCGTTGCTTGCTATTAAAGGTGAAGACGACGGAAACTGTGCCCAGTCTGTTTGTTCGTTTATCCGCCTCTCAGTTGGCTTGGTTGTATATAAGGTAGACTCGAAAAGGTGCTCTCGTTGTTGAAGTATGTTTCCACCGCCATTGCCATTGCAGGTGGACAACCTCTCCTGGTATAAGACTCCAGTTGCAAGACCTTTGGCATAATGGGTCGGTTCTTAGCAGCGCTTTCGCTCTTGACGAGCTGCGTCACCGCGCAGAGCATATTCAACCTCAGCGATGTTTCATGGACGGTCAGCAACGGCGTCAACGCCACCGTGCCTGGCAAGCTTCCCTCGTATGCGCACATCGACTTGCTGGCTGCCGGCGTCATCGACGACCCCATATATGGCTTCAACGAGTGGAACCAGTTTTGGGTTCAGCGAATGAACTGGACATACACGTCCGGGCCCATCAAGGGACTGTAGGTGGTTGTGGCGGCAGTTGGGTGGCGGGACTGAGCTTCGAAGCTGACAAGAAGCGCATCAGCAAGTCTGGAAACGGCTTGGGTTCATGGCTCGTCTTTGAGGGTCTCGATACCTTTTGTGAGATCAAGCTCTGCGGCCAGAAAATTGGCGACACCAAGAACCAGTTCCGCAAATACACCTTTGATGTCTCTGACATCCTGCCCAAGTGCAAGGGCGACCCCGTCCTCAGCTTGAACTTCGGCTCTGCGAGCAAAATCGTGCTCGATATTTCCCAGCGGAGTGATCTCGGTACGTTGTTCTCCACGCCTGTATGGTGCAAGTCTCCCCGCTAACGAGTCGTCGATGTCCAGCCACTGTCAACTCTGCCAACGGCTACGGCGGACAGGAGTTTCAGGGCCGAGTCTACATGCGAAAGCAGGAGAGCGACTTCGGTTGGGACTGGGGCCCGCAGTTTGCCCCAGCCGGTCCCTGGCGCCCGGCGTACATCGTGCAAAAGGCCAAGACGGATCCCGTGTACATCACCAACACGGCCATTGACATCTATCGCCAGGGTCAGATGCCCAACCTGTCGCCCGATCAGTCCAAGCCTTGGGTCTTCAACGCCAGCATCGACTACATCGGTGCGCTGCCCAAGGGCTCCCAGTTCCACGTCAAGATTGTCGACAGCAAGGGCCACACGCTCAAGGAGGCCAACCTGGTGGGCATCACCCAAAATGACGGCACAATCACCGGCAGCACCATCATCAATACCAAGGTCGACCTGTGGTGGCCCTCTGGCTACGGCGAGCAGCCATTGTACACCGCGACGCTGTCTCTCATCAGCGCCGGAGTTCCCAAGCATGCCACCGTCACCAAGCGTGTTGGCTTCCGAACCATTGTCCTCAACCTCAACGCCATCACTGAAGCAGACAAAGCCAAGGGCGTCGCTCCGGGAGCCAGCTGGAAGTTCGAGATCAACGGCCACGAAATGTATGCCAAGGGCTCCAACTTCGTCCCTCCCGATGTCTTCTGGCCTCGTGTCAACCAGACCAAGATCAAGCAGACTTTCGAGCTGGCCGTCAACTCCCATTTCAACATGATGCGCATTTGGGCTTCCGGAGCCTACCTCCCCGACTGGGCGTATGACTTGGCCGACGAGATGGGTCTGCTGCTTTGGTCCGAGTTCCAGTTCTCCGTCGCCTACTTCCCTGCCACGCCCGACTTCCTTGCCGAGTATGAGGCCGAAGCGTACTACAACACCCGCCGTGTGAACCACCACCCCAGTCTGGCTCTGTGGGCTGGAGGCAACGAGCTCGAGTACCTCATCTATGGCTGGTGGCTCAACCCCCGGAACAACACCCAGCTGCAGGATTATGAGACCATCTTCCAGCAGCACCTCGCCAAGTGTGTGTACGCCAACACCCACTCCATCAGCTATATCCCCTCTTCCACCTACCACGGATACACTTCGCTCGACTTCGACTCCGTCAGCCCCCAGACATCGCGATATGACTATATGGAGAGCCCTGATGCGATATATCTCGACACCGACTTCTACAACTATGACGGCAGCATTGCGTTCCAGTACAGCGGCTACCCCGTTGGCCGTTTTGCCGACGAGTTTGGCTTCCCATCTATGCCGTCCGTCTACTCCTGGAGAGATGCGATCCCCGAGAGCGAATTCAACTTTGACTCGTCCTATGTCCGCCACCACAACCGTCATCTGAGCGGCGGCAGCGATTTCTTCTCATCCTCCGCAAATGGCATCAACCAGTTCACCGACAGCATCAAGCTGTGGTACCCGCTACCTCAGCTGCCAGATCCCGTGGCCAACTTCACCGCCTGGACGTGGACCTCGCAGGTGTTCCAGGCCGACTACTACCAGGCCCAGATTGCCTTTTACCGACGCGGATCTGGTCTTCCCAACAGACAGATGGGCTCCCTGTACTGGCAGTTCAACGACATCTGGGTCGGCCCGACTTGGTCCAGTACGGAGCACAACCTGCGCCAGAAGGTGGCCTACTATGCCGCCAAGGATATCTTCAGCCCCGTCGTTGTCTGGCCCTTTTACGACGAGGCCACCGATGTCTTGGAGGTCTGGGTTGTTTCGGATCTGTGGGAGAAGGTTTCCGGAACTGCCATCTTCCAGTGGGTCGATTGGAAAGGCAATGCTCTGAATGTTGATCCTCCCGTACATGTCAATCCTGATCGCGATGGATCGTTCAAGGTCAATTTTGACGTGCAGCCCATCAATGCCACTCGACTGGTCACGTATCCAGCACTGTCGACCTTCTTTGCTTGCAAGAACCCGTCGTCCAACGCGCTGCTCTCCATCTCCATCAAAGCCGGCGAATATATCCACTCCAAGTTCTTTCACCCTCAGAGCCTCCGGTTGAGCAGTATTGCCGATCCCGGCCTGATCATGACCAAGTCGCTTCATGGAAAGACTGCCCAGTTCAAGATCACCGCCACCAAGGGGGTTGCGGCATGGGTCTGGGTTGATTACCCCTCCACCGTGAGGGGATACTTTGACCAGAACGGTTTCTGGCTCAACAAGGGCGAGAGCCGTACCATTACTTTTACGGTGTGGGACGACTGGTCGAGGGGCTCATGGATCAACGATGTTGTTCTGCGATCCATCTATGACAACGTGGACAAGTAGTTAGAGATGTACGGTTGCCTGCATTACAGAAGACATTTCATTTGACTTGCCTTGAGCCAATTCTGGTCGTGTCCAGTACGGGCGGTCGAGGCTCGGAAATGCTGCCGCGTCGGTTCGGGTCGGATTTCGGTTTGTGTACAAAGTGAGCCGCTCGCCATCGCAAGATTGTGCAACATGATCGTGAACATCTGATTCCTGGACGTGGCACACACGTCTGCAGCAACCACTGTATCTGGCGTACTATACCGAGAGCTATCCAAAGTAATCTCCACCCAGCTACAGAAGTAGGCTCATCGAGTCCTCGTGCTAATACTATCACTGTCAGATTCACAGAGTCCGGACGCCTAGAGGTCAAGAGATGGTGCGGAAACGTGCTTGGAATGGATTCTCGATCCGGAAGACTGAGATTACGTACCTTTAGTCCTCACCGTTCCTGCTGTGGGGAGAGACGCGCGGTCAGCCGGACATTGTACGGGACTGCTTGGACAAGCGACCTGCCGAGTTCGAGTAAGCAGCTGAGCGACCATCAGGTTTACAAGCCTCGAAAGACAGTTAGCGTAACAAGGGTCAAGGATCCGGGAAGAGGCGAGAATTGTGTTGTTCGACGCGGTAGTGACGATTGTGACGCGGGAACGAATCAGGAGGAAATGCTTAAGGCATACCTGTTTCGACGACTCTTCGATTCTCATGCCAAACATGGTGAGAAAATCAGGACAAAAGCGACTTCGTAATGAAGCGGAAAGGTGCCCGATCAGGGTCGCTGAATGAACTGCGTCTGCAGCATATCGACTCCGAGGTGCTTCCATTCCCCCCCAACCAACCAACCGGCCAAGCCATAGCGTGTATATATAGAAATGCACGGGACTCGACCTAGCACGAGAAGTTCAGTCGAGAACGGACGCCCGAAAACCCTCTCTGTAGACGACACGAACGGGAAATTTTTCGAAACGACTTTGGGCGGCGGTTTCCGATGGAGCCGAAGTGGAGGGACGAGAGTGGCAACAACTGGGCATGAAGAGGTCAGAGAGGTGTGGTCACTTTCATCATATATCGTCTGAGAGAGCCAAGAGCTCATATTCATTCTGAACACGCCAATCTCTTTCGGGCAGACTGTGCCGACTCGATTTGATGGTACCTAGGGGGAGGAGAAAAACGTGGTTGAAACCGCAGCGACAGGGAATCGAAGGAACAGGATGGTCGAACTGACAACAGGGGTGCGATCTTTTTCGATAGTTTGTAGCATTTTCAGCTGGAGAAGAGTCAAATAAGGAATGAAGAGGGATCTGACCTCCTGTGCAAGAGGATTGAGTCAGAGAGGGGAAGATGTTATGCGGGAAAGAACAGGAAGGCAAGAGATGTGGTGAATCAGAGGTTATGTAAGCAAGATATGCTCAGGCATCACCACCACAAACCTCCGTGGAACAGACATGAGCAATTGCGACGCGGGTCTCGGATTGGTTCCATCTTACCAGCGATATCTCAGCGACATCTCACCTCTTCATTCTTGCAATGCTATCATTTGAACGACCTAGGCATCTAGGATATATACACTGCATCGAGAGGGGACAAGATGCCTATCTAGGTGAAACACTAACCGAGGACATGAATGCATCCGTGAGAATTTGATCAAAAGTGATTAGCGTGATCAGAAGGTCTGTGAAACGGAATCTCATCATTCCTTTCGAGACACTCCCCCCATACACAATCAGCGGAGGCAGAGGGGATGAAACGGAATCTGATATTTTCATCGACATACTTCACAGACAGCTTTTAGTAAAATGCCACTAATATAAGCTGAAGAGGAACCAACAGCCATCCTGAAAATGTGAAAACGTTTGTTTGATCAAGTGAACGATACACCCGCAGAGCAGATGCTGTTGACACAAGAAAGAATTCAGTCAATGCAGGTTAGCCGATGGACGAGACGAAGCATCTGCAATTGGGTAGATGACGTCATGGCGTAAGCCGTCACGATGTTGCATGAGTCGCGATCTCTGATCTTGCTTGATCGACAGATAAGATATGCGCCCGCACATTACGGCGGGGCACTCGAAGCGCCATATCGATAGCCGATAACGATAACACTTGAGCATATCGGACTTTGTACGAAGTTTTGCTGCTGTGATAGTCCGCGACTTTGTGCATTATACGCCTTGTTACTCCAGTCGCGTACATGAAGCGAGCGAGCCTCGAGTGGCTTTACTCGCATCTGCCCTTGTGATGCTATTCTGCCGGTAATTTGGTAGCTTATGAGTCACATTTATACTAAGTGCCTAAGTAGGTACTGTACTGCTATCAGTGTTGAGGCGGGGCATGAGACATGGTGGGGTATCAAACCTGCTAGGCAATCCCATGCTAGGTATTTTGTTAGGACATTAAAAACTTTCAACTGGTTTCCAATTGCTGCTCTATTCCCTCCAACGACCTCGACGAGTCCCTACGAAAGCTACCTACCGAGCTGCCGCTCAACCGAGCAAACGAAGTCGGGTCACACGCGTCAAGCTTTCTCTCGACGTTAAAAATGAGCCCGAAACCCGTCATCGGACTCCTGGGAGGCGGCCAGCTGGGCCGAATGCTGTGCCAGGCCGCTGCTCCCCTCGATGTCGAAATCGCCATCCTCGACGCCGAAAATGCCCCCGCGAAACAGGTCAACCACAACAGCCGCAACATCAATGGCTCGTACAAGGACGCGGCAAAGATCAAGGAGCTGGCCTCCCACTGCAGCGTCCTCAGCGTCGAGACGGAGCACGTGGACACGAGGGTGCTGGAGGAGATTGCGACGACTACAAAGGTCGCCGTTTGCCCGTCTTGGAAGACGATTCGGCTGATCCAGGACAAATACGAGCAAAAGGCCTACCTTGCCAGCAAGGGAATCCCCGTTGCTGAGTCGGTAGCCATTGAGGGATCTGGCGATGCCATGCTCGCCTCTCTCAAGGCCGTGTCTGCCAAGTTCGGCTATCCCTGGATGCTCAAGGCCAGGAAGGACTCCTACGACGGCCGAGGGAACATGAAGATCTCTGGCGACGCTGACCTTGAACATGCTGTCGCCGAGTTTGGCAAGTTCAGCTGCTATGCGGAAAAGTTTGTCCCGTTCCAATGCGAGCTGTCTGTCCTCGTGATTCGCACGGAAGACGACGAGGGCCGGACCAAGCGTTTGCTGCCGTATCCCGCGGTCGAGACCGTACACGAAGACAACATTTGCTCCCGAGTCTACCTGCCTCCACGGACAACTCCGGCTTCTGCCTGCGAGCGAGCGCAGCAGGTGGCTAGCGACGTCGTCGATAAGCTGTGGGGAAGAGGTATTTTTGCTGTAGAGATGTTTGTCACCAAGGACAACCAGATTCTTGTCAACGAGATTGCGCCTCGACCGCACAACTCAGGCCATCTGTTTATTGAAGCAGTGCCATACATGTAAGCAACTGCCTGTTGATTGATTCCTTCCATTCCTTCCTCTCAGACTCTAATCAATGGGTTCCATTAGGTCACAGTACAAGGCACAGCTCACCGCGATCCTCGACCAGACTCTCCCCCCCACGATCGAGCCATACGTTGCTTCAAGCATCATGATCAACATCCTTGGAGGCGCCAATCCCGACTCCCACCTCCCACTTGTCGAGAAAGCCAAGTCCATGTACGGAAACAAGATGGCGGTTTACGTTCACCTCTACGGCAAAGAGTCCAAGCCCAGTCGAAAGATTGGACACATCACAGTTACTGGCTTGGTCGCCAGCATCGCGGAGCTCGAAGAATTTGCGAAGCCGCTGGTGGACATGGCCAGCGACATCAGACAAGAGAGGCTGCAATCACGCACCAAGGCCTTGCGGCCGGACCAGGCAGTTTCCAAACCCGCACAGGCACCGCTGGTCCTGGTTACGATGGGCTCGGACTCTGACCTTCCGGTGCTCAAGGCTGGCATCGATATCCTGAACCAGTTTGGCGTGCCCTGGGAAGTCGACATCACATCGGCGCATCGCACGCCGGCCAAGATGGCTGATGTCGCCACCAAAGCCGCTGCTCGCGGCATCAAGGTCATCATCGCCGCAGCTGGAGGAGCCGCTCACCTGCCTGGAATGGTGTCGGCCTACACGCCATTGCCTGTCATTGGAGTTCCTGTCAAGGCTACGCATCTTGATGGCGTTGATTCTCTGTACTCGATTGTTCAGATGCCGGTAAGTACAACTGACTTCCTTGCCATCTTTTCGCCTCCCTCTACATGGAGGCTGACAAACAAATAGCGAGGTGTACCGACCGCCACGGTTGGCATCAACAACTCGACCAATGCAGCCCTCCTCGCAATCCGATGCCTGGGTGCCTTTATCCCCGAATACCACGAGAAAATGAAGGCGTATCAGCTCGACAACGAGAAGCAGGTGGAAGACAAGGCGAACCGACTGCGAGAGATGAACGTCGAGGCCTACCTTGCGCAAATGAAGAAATGAAGAAGGCTTGATTTGATGCTGCCAGCCAGCTCGCTCGACTGCGACATGCTAAGCTGGCCGTAAAGGACCTCTTGCACTCGACCCAGTTTACGCACATTGGACAACATCGGACCTGGAAGCCTTGGTGAATTAAAATATCAACGTCCAGCAACTGTTTGTCTCGGCCAGTGACACCATGCACCCCCCAACACGCAGCGTCTTCTGTGGCATTGTTTTTTCAACATTTACAAAAATCCGAATTGTTCTGAATTTATCACGTCTTGGAAAAAAAGTTAACTACTTCATGCCTTAAAAGGAGGCTTCTCATATAGATTCGGGGGTCACAATAGCGAGAGCAGGCAATATCACGCAAGCCAGCCATGGACCGATATCCTTACTCCGTGGTTAAGAGGCACCGAGTTGTAGGCAGCTAGCAGTGGTTCCTGCTTGATCAAAATGCCTGCGGCGCGGAATACATGCCTCTGTCGTCAATTTTCCCCTCCGAAGTCCCAGCACAACAATATACCTGCCTTATGATGGCAATTAAAACAGAATAGAAATAGAGTCCCTCTACTGACCACTCGACGGCTGCTGCTGTCAATCGGTTTCCTATCCCCGGCTTGGTCGTGTGACGTCTGCTATCCCATTCTTGTCGGCGTTCACAAGTCTCCCTAAGGGCTCGTTGCGGGTCAAGAGATCCCTTCGGTCTGTGTGATTGTCCACAGAATCCGATAGCTACAAGGCTGACCCGGCCCCCCCCCCCTTTTTTTCTGCGCCGCTCACACGACTTCTCGCCCAGACGTCAGCTCCTTGCTCGATCAACCTGGTGATGGTCTCTTCGCTGTCGGATTGAGCTGCCCATGATAAAGGCGTCCACCCAGCAGAATCCGACACATTTATATCCAATCCCTGTGCTGGTCTGACGAGTAAACGAGGTTGATTTGGGCGGAATCTATTGAGACAGCTCAGTTATCGCGCTTGAAGAGATAACGGGCATCTTTGGGCGAATCCCTGCTTATCCTATAAGCCTATGGTGGCGACTAGAAGGACGTCGGGTTGTCAAGGAAAGTGACGCCACTGTGTTAAAAGTGGTCGCAGCACGATCTTTGTCCACAGGCTGTCCTTGCGGCAATAACGACTTTCACACTATATGACTACACACCCCGCCAAACGATCCGTGCGAATGAGGCTATACAAACAATAGCAGGCACTCATGCCAGTCAGTACCGTGTGATATTATATCATTCCAAAAATACCTTTGCGAACCGCATCGATAAAATGCCTCAGAAACGAAATAACAGTAGGTAGCGGATCTGATGATCGTAGACCACGTCTCCGAGTTGCTGCATAGAATATGACTTGCCCGCCGCATTACATCAATCATATAGGGGGCGGCTAATCCGTGACGAGTAGGGTGGAACAAGTCAGGTAGCCAGCAGCAATTGTGGGCAATTCTATTTCAAATAGAGCTTGAAGAACTTGAAGTGAGAAAGTTGCAAAGCATTGTATGTTCATAGACACGGGAATCCGGGGGTGATTCCTCAAGTGCCCGGGGCCCCGCGAGGCTGTGGTCCGAGCCCGTCTGCGTTGCAATAGCGATCAAGCATCGTCTATATATACAGCATTTCGAATCGTCATTCGATAATCCACTCTTCCCCAGTCTCAGAATACAATAGACTCCACCCCTAAAGCTACCTGTCGACCAGATGCATCAACAGCAAGCCTTATCTATAGACTGGACTCGTCAAGTATGATAGCGAGTCCAACCAACACTCATACTCCGCAGACGCTCAAACCACCGTACAATCCCTCCACAGGCCGTCGCCGTCTAGAACGAAGATGGAACCCGGTTTCTACCTATCTTCGGCTCAACACCCTGACTGACGCAAAGCGCATGCTACTTTGACATCGACTTATCCCCCGTTCGCCTATAAATCCATGGCTCTTCCTCCTCTCTTCTCAACCTACTCGCTCCCTTTAGCCCTCAACAACCACAACAACCACATCAAGCCGCCAAGATGCAACTGTCTGCCCTCCTCGTTTTCCTTCCCCTGGCTGTTGCCCTTCCTACGGCCCCGGACGTCGAAGCCCGCGGTACCACCGTGTGCAAGTATAATCGAGACAAGTGCCTGGAGAAGTGCAAGCCCTCCTTCAACGCCCTTCTCTACCCATACTGCTCAAGCAGCTGCAACGCCAAGTACCTCTGGGTAAGTCGACAAACCTGCCCCCCCAATTCCACTACCCCAATCGCATGCCTTTTCAGTAAAACTAACGCCTCGAGCAGTGCAAGAATGAGGACAACAATGGACCCATCACTGCCGCCAATCCTCTACCCACAGGCATGCCAGTATTTAATTTGCCCCTTCCAATTTCCAATATCAACGCAACACCATCCCCAACCCCAACCGCATCCAGCGACGATTAAGGGCAATTTTCAGGGGGAAGAGCTCCTAATACACGCCGACGTCCATTCCCGGCCAGAACGACCCACTTCTGTCGGGCTTGGGCGTTGAGGAATCCGTCTAGATAGTCCAAAGGAGGCCCCGTCGCCCAGGGCAGGATATATATATATATATATTTTTTTACTTGTATCTTACAGTAAAGCAGATGGATATGCAAATGGAACAAAGATTGGGACACACTTGGGTCTTGTCAAAATGCTTCCTCCGTCCTTGTCCTTTGTTGGCCTTGTTGTTCTATAGGACACGTATTGAATATCTGGGACCGGCCAGTCAGAAAGTTTGGTTTATTTTGCAACAGTTGAGCCAGCTCTCTTTCAGAGATGGAGCAATAGAATCTTGGAGCAGTTCCAAAGAGTTTCAACTCCAAGATGAGTCATTAGAGAGCCATACGCAACTGCTCGACCACAGCCCAGGGTGTTTCTTTTAACATACGCTTTGGAGTTCGAAGTCGTCCCAGCGAATTCGGACGACGGAGGGGTCAACCTTTCAACCTCTGCCACTGCGTTTCCATCCACCGCACCTCTCATTTATTAAGACAATCTTTGCATGTCGACATTTAAGCACGTTGCTGCCATGAATCGGCAATCTGTAATCGAAGTCAACATGAAGTTTTGACCCGCTCACCAGGCTCCCCTGGTGAAAGCGAAGATTGAGAATCTCCTTGACAGTAATAATCCCGCTGCTTCCCCGAGGAGAATTTAATTATTACTTTCCAGGCATCTCACCATCTCAGAATCATACAACGGACCTCTAGGTAGTATGGAAAGCAATTCCAAGAAATGAAACCTACAGGGTAGCGAACTAGATCAAGGTCGAGTTCAGAGAGGCAGGAGAGGTAATGTGGAGTCACGTGCCGTCCATAGGTAGCATGTCTTGAGCCATCTATCCGCCTGCCCGAACTCAAGCATCAGTGCTTATTGTCCTCTATAAATTCACCAAAAGCAAGAAATCTCGTCGATTCTGCCACGGTGGCCTAGAAGAAAGATCTCTAGGCGAGGTCGTGTGCCAAGTCGGGCTGCCAAAGGTCTGCCAAATGTCGTCCCAACATGAAGTCACACCCACTGTTCCCACAATCCGAGCCGAGCCACGAAACGGCGAGCCCACTACCAAACAGCCGCGACGCAGAGCCTGCAATGAGTGCAAGCAGCAAAAAGTACGAGATTTTCTGAATCGCGCATACCTACCTAACTAGGTAGGAAGCTGAGCTTACAGCCTTGGTAGCTTCGATGCGACTTGGTTGCCAATGACGGCGCCCCCAGTACGTGCTCTCGGTGCCAGAGGCTCAGTCTTTCATGCAAAGTAGACACCGAGTTCCGCAGAACACGGAAGAGAAGGCAAGTTTCTGAAAGTGGAATTTTTCTTGACTTGGAATGATGGATGTCTAACACCCAAATCACCCGTTTCCAGAAAATCCTTTGAGCTGGAGAATGAAGTCCGGGAGCTCAGACGACAACTAGCCACTCGCGAAGCTAGCAATGCTGCTCTCGAATGGCCTATTCTAACTCCAGCAGCTCCTTGTTAGTACATTCGGCCTTTTTCTCACGAATTCATCACGTCTTTCTTCTTGGTGTATTACGAGAAGCTAAGCTAACATATTCATCTATGGGATGCTTTCAGCTGAGGCGCGTGTCAGCGAGGTAGCCGTGTCTTCGGTATCCGGCGCGTCTGGGCCATCACCAGATCCAAAAGAAAGCTCTCGTGTTCCGGGACTTACCACTCAACCTGTCATCGACCAACCACAGGAGCCGCGGAGGTCAATCATTACTATTCCGAGGGCCAGGAAACTGGGCAACGTCGAGCTCACTGTCGAAGAGATTGACGAACTGTATCTCATGTGAGGGAAAAAGAAGGGTAGCATTTTCTCGAGATGGATTAAACTGACAGCCGCACGCAGTTACATACTTCACTATCACCCGTATCTCCCGTTCCTGGATCCAAGCACCTCGCTTCACGAGTACCACGAATCATCTGAGCTTCTGTTTTGGTCTATTATTGCTGTCGCCGCCCGGAGGCTCCAGAGCCATCCGACGCTGCTGGCCAAGCTCGCCAGAAGTGTCACCGACCTTCTGTGGAAAACTCTCCGCTCCATTCCATATTCACTTCGCGTAGTGCAGAGTCTGGTGGTTCTCTGCAGTTGGCCCTTTCCGACGAGCAGCAGCACTGCGGATCCGACATATATGCTGGCGGGCATGATGGTGCAGATGGGAACGCAAATGGGGCTGCACCGCGCGCTCAACGCAGAGGACTTCGTCAAGGTTCCTCTACATCTCAGCGTGTACGAGTACTCCGAATGGGTCAAGACCTGGGAAGCTTGCAATATCGTCGCGCAAAGGTAATGTCACAGTCGTCGAAATCTCATGTTGCCATCAAGCTTCACACATCTTACGCTCTTTCTTATAGTGTAAGTGTCGGATGCGGTCTGCCAGCCACAATACAAATGCACGACTGGTCCCTCACGGTTGCACCCGAGTCAATGTCATCACCCCACGATATTTCTCTGAGATGGCATCTTCGCATCGAGCAATTCAGATACCGAGTGTCTCAAGCGCTGACATCCAATGCCCTCGATCCTGCCGGATTCACGTCAGCTCGTGAGCGGTTGTCGCTGTACCGACTTCTCAACGCGTCCCTTGTCGACCTGGAGCGTGAGGCGATCAATATGACGCGTAATCATGGACTTTGCCCCCTCTCAAGCCAGCCAACTATGCTAATGATTGATTATGTAGCCATGACTCGTTACTATCTCGCCGCCGCCCGCCTTCATCTTCACTCATTCTACCTCTTTGACGAGTCCAGCGTCGATGGATATTCCGATCGCATCGTCGTATTGTACCACACTGCTTATTCACTCATAGAGCAGTCTCTCGAGATGGATAGCCAGGAGAGCGGATTCTTTCACTACTGCCCATTCTTCTGTTACCAGGTGTTTGTCTCTGCGGCCTTCATCATTCTCAAGGTGATGATGAATGGATACTTCGAAAAGCTTCTGGACGTCGACGCGGGCAAGAGGCTCCTTGACGCTGCCATATCATCACTTCGAAAGATGTCGGTTGCGAACAACGATCTCCCCGGCCGTCTCAGCGACGTCATTGGATTCTTCTGTACTCTACCGGATCCTCGAGTCATTAGCGGACAATCCATCGACGACCTGCGCTTGCGTGTTCGAAACCGCCTGAGCATGAGCATCGTTTACGACTCGCTTTGGGAATGGCGAAAACATTTCCAATCGGAGAGCGAAGATCGCAATCAAGGCTCTGAAGAAACACAAGATAAGTTGATGATATGACTGCGATTTACACCCATTTCCCACTAACGCCGAATGCACAGCCGCTCTTCAGTTCCGAAGATATGCAAGATGCTATGATGTTTGATCATTTGAGTAGCCTTGCAGACGGATTCAACTTGGGATGGCCAGGATGACACTGGCTTCTATTTCCAACATTATTTACGGGGTCGACCTTTCCTCCAGAATCAACTAGTATTTACACCTTGTCGTACAGCTGCCCGCCAGCTGCCACATCCACAGCAGTCGCCTCCTTCAAGCCTACAACCGTGAACAACTTCTTGGGGGTAAAAGTCGGATCGACGCCTGTGGCGCCAGTCTCCTTGAGTCGCAGGTATGTGCTGCGAATAGCTTCATATGCCGGGGCAATAGCTGCAAAGGGGAAAATGATGATTCTAAAGCCCAGCTCTCTAGCTTCGGCCACCGTCCAGGATGGTGTCGCTCCATTCTCGACCATGTTGAGGAGAACGGGGGTTGGTGCAAGCAATCGGCACACCTCTCGGGCCTCTTCCTTGGTGGTGACGCCCTCGAGGAACGCAACATCAGCACCAGCAGCGACGGCAGCCTTGAGCCTACGGATAGCCTCGTCGAAGCCATCGGTCTGCAGCGCATCTGTCCGGGCAATGATGACAATGTCAGACGCCAGCTTGTCCCGGGCGGCAGCGGCAGCCCTGATGCGCTGCTGGAATACGTCAACGCTGACAACTTCCTTGCCCCCGAGATGTCCGCAGCGCTTGGTCTGGATCTGGTCCTCAATGTGCAGACCGGCGACACCACTTCGATGGTAGTGCGCCACCGTGCGAGCAACCATGATGGGGCCGCCGTAGCCCGTGTCGGCGTCAGCAATGACAGGGACGCGGGGGTCCAGGTTGGCAATCATCTCGGCGTGCTCTCTCATGTCGTTGAGGGTGGCCAAGCCCAGATCTGGCTGCCCCAGCTTTGAAGCACATGTTCCGGCGCCAGTCTATGCGCCGCATCAACATCGTGAAAACACAGACAAATCATGCCCATAGCGGGACTCAGCTACAGCTATAGGGGGTGCTTACCATGTAGAGGCCATCAAACCCAACTTCCAGCGCAATTCTCGCGCTGAGGCCATCATAGACACCTGGCATGACGATCAACTCATCGCTTTCCGTGAGCATTTTTCGGAGCCGCGTTGCAGCGGGTGTGGGAGCGCCGGCATGTCCATTGTGCCCATTTGCATCTCCGTTTATGTCAGACATGGTTGGCGAAGTTGGCGATGGCGAAGCGGTGAGTTGGCTAGGATCCAAGAGGTATCTCTGAGAGACTGGTTGTTGAGGTTATTGATCTCTTTTCTGAGAGCTGTAAAATTATTTTGTACAGTTTTATATATGTCCAGAGTCTGACTGATCATTGGATCCACAGATCTTCCACTGAGGCGACAATCGCTCGCCCGACGGAATGCCGAACCGGCGTTTCCGTCTCCGATCGGCGAGCTCTGCGATTCCGATCGGCGTTCTTTCGGGGAGCGCCAGACAACGGTTTGCACCCCCCTAATTCATCACCAGCGCTAGACCCCAGGTTATGTCTTCGATCAAGGTTCGACCAAAGTTTAAAGGCTGGGGTAAAGTCTGGGGTCCCCGCGTCGATGGTCTGCCGGTCCGGGTTCATGCTCTTCACCTTGTCCGTCTGAGACTGAAAAGTACATATTTAACACGATGCATCGACTCTATCCTGATGCTCTCTCTCGGTTCCAGCGCCTCTCACAGCTACCGTCATTGCTGTCGATGCAAATACTTGGACACATAGACCTCAATTTGCTCCTTCTCGAGACTCAATCATGAGCTCAGACACAGTCTCCAAGGATGACCTGGCTACTCCCGTCAAGGAGAATGCACCCAGCCACGAGCACTTAGAGACAATGCCTGATATCAGCCCTGAGAAGGGCGAGCTTGTTCAGGAGGGGCCCCTTGAAACACCAGAATGGCGAGCGCGCGAAAAGAAATTGGTCCGCAAACTCGACATGACCCTCCTCCCAGTGGTATGGGTTTTATACTTGTTTAACTACCTCGACCGAAACAACATCTCGTATGTTTCCTCACACGAAACAGTATTGTTCCCCTATATGCTAACGTGGAGTCTTAGTCAAGCCAGGCTGAACTCCTTTGAGCGAGACCTCGGATTAACCGGCGACGATTTCAATACCGCTGTGTCCATCTTGAATGTTGGGTCAGTCCATACTTGACATATTTGCTACGTTGGCTGTCGTTGTCTAACTCAAAGATAGATACATGCTTGCCCAGCTCCCGTCCAACATGCTCATTACTCGTATCAGGCCCAGCATCTATTTGCCTGCATGTGTCGCCATCTGGTCGTGCGTGTCCGCCGCCACGGCAGCCGCAACAAGCTATGGGGGCCTGGTTGCAGTTCGTTTCTTCCTCGGAATCGTAGAAGCTCCTTTCTTCCCAGGTGTGAGTTACAACTGACTGCCCCTACAACCCCTGAGTAATTGTGCTAACCTCTGCTTACCGATAGGCCTTCTATCTCTTGTCCTGCTGGTATACAAGGAAAGAACTAGCTCTACGCACTGCCGTCTTATACTCGGGTCTTGTTCTCGCAACGGCGTTCTCGGGCTTGATTGCGGCCGGCGTATTCTCAGGCCTTGATGGAGCCAGGAATATCGCGGGCTGGCAGTGGCTCTTCATCATCGACGGCGCGGGCAGTTTCTTCGCCGCCTTGGTCGCCTTCTTCCTTCTTCCTGATTACATAGAGTCCAAGACTGGAAGTGGCAAGTGGCTTCTCACAAAGGAAGAACGCGAGCTGGCTGCCAAGAGAATGGCTCTCGATCGCGTGTCTCTCCCAGAGGCTGACCGATCTGTCTGGCACGGCGTGCGCCTTGCCCTCAAAGACACCAGGACCTGGATATTTGTAGGTCACCTGCCTTTTTTATACCTACACATGTCTGTTCCATCACTAACGTGGTTTGCTATTCAGGTACTTCTCCTTTGCTCGAACCACACTGCCTACGGCTTCAACTACTTTTTCCCCACCATCGTCAGCGGCTTTCACATCGGCTCGCAGACCATCACGCTCGTCCTCACCGCACCTCCATACCTCGTTGGCGCCGCTGTATCATTCGCAGTTGCTTACCACAGCGACCGCCGCAACGAAAGAAGCTACCACATCTCGATACCAATGGCGGTTGCAGCCGTAGGCTTCATCATCTCCACGGCAACGCTCAACGTTGGAGCCCGCTACTTTGCGTCTTTCCTCTACTGCTCCGGCGCTTTTGCAGCCAACGCCATGGTATACTCGTGGGCTGCGAGCACGCTGAACCAGACGCCCGAGAAGCGGGCTGCTGCGACGGCCATTATTAATCTTCTCGCCCAGCTGGGGAACATCTGGAGCCCGTATTTCTTTCGTCCACAAGATGAACCTCGGTATGCGCTTGCCATGATATTGATGATGGTGTTCTCTTTTATCAGTATTGGGTGTTCTACGTTGCTGAAGTTCTTGCTCCGGAGAGAGAATGTCAAGCTGCTGAGGGAGGCAGAGGTCTCTGGACAGAGAGTCACATTGTATACTTTGTAACTTCTCGTACACGAGGCCTGGAATTGGGCCAGTAAAATAATGTCTTCTGGATGGCTCGGGGGGCCATGGCTTGGCAATACAAGTCAAGGCTTCAAATCAAGTTCTGGCGTGACCATGAGCGTAGATGTTGTTGCCGTGTGCTGCAACTTCGATGCCAAGTTTTACTCTGAAGAGGATTGCCGTTTACCGCTCAAGCTGCTGTGGGAAAGCCCGAGCCCAGTCTCACCATTTACCTCAATAAACAGACCAGATCAATCATTTCAGACAGCTTCGGTAGTCGCAAGGCGGGAAGTCCGAAGGGCAGCGTGTCTGCGGACATCTTGGCACTGTTAGAGCGTATGAGTGAGAGCTATTCCCACCGAGTCGGATAGAGGCCCGGATGAGATCAGAAAGGGCCAAATATTGTTGAAATATAAGCCTCAGTAATCTCCTAGGTCTGAACCTTGTTGTTTTTCACCAAATACGATACAATAATTCACGGCCTGGGTTAGGTAGCTGCTTGAAAAACGACGACGAGTGAAGAGAAGATTGCTAGAGCGAAAAAAAAAAATTGAGTATCGCAATAAGGATTGGGCACTTGAGGCGTTTTCGACCATCACCATCCTCACTTCAGGCATTCTACCACTCTACGGCGAGACTGGTCAGCAAGAGGCTTCCCACAACGGCGGCACGAACTGACCTCTGGATCCCAAGTTCAAGCTCGGCCTTGTCAACAGCAAAAGTAATCCGAAAGCAGCCCGGCCGCTCCGAACGATATGCCTCACCGGTGGCCAGCCATACTTTTTTTCCAATCATCTTCCACGCCAGCTCACGCTCCGCTTCCACCGAGGGCGAAGAGAGGTATTTCGAGAGGTCAATCCAAATGAATGGTCCAGCATGACTGTGGGGAGTCAGACATCGGCGACATTTGCGGTAAATGTGACGACTTACGCCGGTACGTATGGGACGCTGTGACGCTTCAGGAGCGCAATGCAGTGCTCGTAGGCGGCGGATAGTCTTTGGGTGAGAGTCCGGAGATATGTCTGGAGAAAGGCTTCATCCGTCAAAATGCCACACCATGCTGCGTCCGCCAGGGACGATGGCCAAGCAAATTTCCTGCATTGTCGCCAACTTTAGTATTGATCAGCCATTCAAATACGGGCAATGAGTGTGGACAGCTCACGATATCGCACGTATGGCTGCATGAAGATCAGGATTGTCCTGAGAGATGAGGGCCCCGAGTCTGACACCATTGGAGCTGAAATCCTACAGCTGGAGGGTGAGAACTAGAGACGGACTCATGAGGAAAAGTGAGATGGCTTACCTTGCTCATGCCATACAGACAATGAACCATGGATGGGTCGATATGCTTGTTGATGGCTAAAGCGAGGACAGATGTGAACGCTGGGGGTGAGGGAAAGTCTGTGCTGGCGAAGATGGAATTCGCGTACACTTCGTCGCTAGCAGACCTCAGCACATTTTCCCTTGGACGTTATCATGAGCATACCTGATGAAGTGAATCCTGTGTTTTGAACACAAGTCCAGATACGCCTCCAGCACTCGAGAGTCATAGCATAAACCGAAAGGATTGTGCGGATGACATAAAAGCAGCGCTCTCACCGGTGTCCCATTCTGCACAGATTGGATCAAGGCATCCTCATAGCACTCGACAGCCTCTAATGACATGGGATGAACAGCCTTCGATCGACGCTCAAAATCGACGAGAACCGGCTTCACTCCAGCACGACTCACGAGATCGCTGATGAATCCCACATATGTAGGACGTCCAAGGAGGACTCCCTCTCCAGCTTCACAGAGGCTAAAGGCAAGACAGTCGATGATGGATGAGACACCCGAAAGGACTGTGACGTGTTTCATTCCGACGGGTTTTCTGGGTTGAAATGCTGTCCTGTTCATGAAACTGGCAATGCTCTGCCGCAGCTGGTCCGAGCCAACTGACCCGTCGCCGTACGTCAGGCATCGCTTCGTGATGGACAGGTGAGAGTTGATGTGAGCTGCTATCTCATCGTGCCTAGTTTATGAAATGATGAGCGTCAAGCACTGCTAGTCGTCTCATGAGAACCTCACATGAGTCTGTTCTCTGCTACTCCGAGTGAGATTATTCCCGATGGATTAGTGTGAACGTCGTAAGCATTGGATGATCCCTTGGCCATGACGCTTTTAATGTCGTTGGGCTGAATATTGGCGAGCGCTCTTCGTGACAGCATCTTGGCGACAGCAGTGACTTGCCGTTGCATCTCTCCGCATTGAAGTGGTTTCTTTCGTGCCAACACTTCAGTAAACAAAAACTACTTCTCATTCCTCACAACGTTCAAAGTCTGTGTAATCTTCATCTTGCTCACTTCTCTTCGAAGCTGACGTCGGGGAATGACGTGACGTAAATGGATCATTCTTTTGCCGTTCAAGCCACAGCCCACACAAGCCAATGAAACTCTCAGTGAGGAATGCTATATACACGGGAATGGCAGAGATTCCCTTCATAAGCTCAAGTGAGACCAACTGGCGAACCGCAACCTCTCATGGCGAGGATATAGATGGGCTATACGAGTACTCAAGCCATGTCAGAATCGAGGTTCTGGCCGCTCTCCGTGACTTGGTCATTTGATGCTCACAAACTGCTCTCTCAAACGGTCACACTTGTGCAGCACTATAGCTTCCGCTCTCTCAGGCATCATCATGAGTCCAGACCGTGACACTCAAACCGGGAGGCAAAGATTTTGATAAGGCTGGTTCACAGTCCCTCTCGTTTGAGCCGATAATCAAGTCACCGGGCCAGGTCTTGATTGCCTTCCAGCCTGGGCATCTCCAGCGCCTAGCGGTCCGCTGTGAGCGAGTGGTGTTAGTGCACCTTGCAGGCGCCCGCCGGCATCAAAGTGCCCTGATCAGCTGCCTACAGTTGAGTCCGTCCACTGTAGAACTGACCGCCTTTGCCGCCTAATCGTTTCAGTTTCCATAAGCTATTCAAAGTCCATCTCCTTCAGCTTCCAACATCTTTCTTCAATGAACGTCGTAGCGATGGAAAGCATCGCACCACCGGCTTTTGGAGACCTCGTTATCATGGCCAGTACAAGGCCAATGGCCAGGCCCGAAGGCAGCGCGTACTGGCAGCTGCCGAAGAAGGTATCCCTGTTTCCACGAACCGCCAAACGGAGAGCATCGCTGACGCTGACGATAGTGGCCAGCAATCGAAAATGCGTCCTCATAGCAGACGCTTTCCAGCTTGTCATCACCACCTTCCATGACACGGTAGCTCGAGACGCCTCCACTGCCATCTCCTACGAAACCTAGCTTGGGCGGTACGCATCGGCAGCACCTCGACAACGACGACGATCGAGCCCATTCTCTCAAGCTTCTTCCGACGTCTTCGAGTCTCTCCCAAAGCTCCGCGCCTTCAAGTGCAACACTGGTATCACCGAGCCGATCGGTCTGACTGCATCCTGGCCGAAAGGAAGCGCGGCCGAAGTGGCACGCCGGCCCAGCAAAGACGCCTCTGCTCGGACGCCTGCTTGCCGGTAGGAAGCCTCACCCTCGAGCATTGCGTCACAAGAGATGCAGGGTTCCTCAGCTCTCATCTCTGGCAGTGTAGAGCTGTCGAATGGAAAGTCTGATCCTATACAGACAGAGGCTGCGAACTGCTGCTTCGAGACGCGAACACCACATGCGCACTCGCGGGCTGGGCATTGCAGATTCGCACGATGCCTTCAGCCAACGTCTCCTCGAGAATGACCAGCCCTGCTCAAGGGACGCCATCTTCGACGACCCTACCTCCGGTGACGCTTGTCGCTATCTGCAAGGCAAGGCTGATCTCAAGGTGAGTATGGGTATTTCTCGACCCATCGTTCTTTAGCCGAGACCTTGGCCGTCGGCAACAAAAGCTTCAGAAGACTCGTCGGCAGCATCAACGAGAGCCGGGACAATCCCGTCCCTTTGTGTGCAATCCGCATTCAGACTGCTGCATTGGCTTTCGTGGTGATGCTTCACTCGAGCCCCGTTGGACCCAGTCGTCATCTTTCGACCATGCTGTCGCCGTTCATCGGTAACATTGCGCACGACGATCCGTCCATCTTCATGGCGACGTCTCACATATTGCGTGCCTGACCCGTGAGCTCATATGGTCCCCATCGCCAAGCTGCGCACAGCATAAGTTGCGGCTCCAGCTCGAGCCTTCTCTCAGATTCTCGCGGACTGCTTTCAGTCAGCCGGATGGCAAAGAGAGTGGACTGGCATACAACTTCATCACAAAACAACCTGTGGGCGCCAGTCCATACCAACAGTATCTGCTCTGCCATCGGCGGATGCCAAAGAATCTGAACTTCACTTAGCAGGTACGAATAAACGTCATGACAACGCCGTCTGTTTGCTTGTACAGTGCAGAGCACTATGCCACTGTGGTTATTTGTATGGAACGGCGCTCACGTCTGCTTGAGCTGATCACAAATAATGTTTAGTGAATCCCAATGATTTCTCATCACACATTAGGAAAGTCCCGCCTGGCCAAACCCTGTGGACGCGCCAGTTCGATGTTTAGCTGGTCATACACATACGAGCTGTCCGTGTACATGAACAGGTTGGATTGATCGGTGGCGCTGATGCTGCAAAGCCCTCTCCAGACGAGGATGCAGTGGCTTGTTACCTGCAATCGCACACATGGCCAGAGATCACTAATCCGACGCCCGGATTGGCAACCATACGGAACATTCCGTTCTTCAGCTGAGGTAAGTGTTCAGACGGCCCAAGCATATAAGGTCCTTGAAAGCCTGCCCAAGATGTTGAATCAATCGATCAATCAGACCAGATCATTCCATCAAGCCTTCAAACAACCAAAGCCACCAATAAGCAAACATCATGGGTGCCACCCCCATCGCCCAAGGCCACAACATCCAGGCCTACACATACTGGGACTCTCCTGTTCCGGTCAACTTCGCCGGCCAAAGCTTCTCAGACCCCGTCGTCTTCAATCCCACCACATTTACTCTCATTACAACTCGCGATGAGGCTGTGTTGGTCGACGCTCCCACCGTTCGATCTCGCGCAGAGACCGTGGCTGACTGGATCGCTGAAGTGATCGAGGGCCGCAAGCTGGCCACCATCTACATCACGCACGGCCACGGCGACCATTTCTTTGGTGCTGGTGTCATTCAGGAGCGTTTCCCTGATGCCGTTATTCGTGCAACGCAGGGCACCTACGAGCACATGCAAGAACAGCTTGCCCCTGCCACCTGGGACGGTTTTTGGGCGGCGACATTCCCAGAGCTGCAGGAGAACCCGAAGCCGAATCTCACGGTAGAGGTCCTCCCCAAGGGAAAAGACCACTTCAATGTGGGTGGTCACGAGTTTCGTGCCGTTGAAGTCGTCGGCGGTGATACTGGCTCGTCAACCGTGCTTCACGTGCCCTCTCTGGATCTCGTCGTTGGAGGGGACGTTGTATACGGTGGATGTTATCAGTACCTTGCCGAAAACACGACACCCGAGCTTCGTCAGAAATGGATTGACGCCCTCGACCAGATCGCCAAGCTGCATCCCAAGGTCGTCGTCCCCTCTCACCGACTGCCCACTGATGGATTCGGGGTTGAGCACCTGGAGGCAACCAAGAAGTACCTTCGCACATGGGCAGAGCTCGATGCAGAGACGACGACGTGGCAGGATATGGAGGCTGCTGTCATCAAGGCGTATCCGAAGAGGATAGGGAACTACATACTTCGACTTTCGGAGCTGGTGACCAAGGGGGATTTGCAGCTGCCATGAGCTCATATTGGCGAAACATGAACCTCGAAGTTGTCATTATAAGGCTGGACTAGTTATGCGGTTTATATATAGTTTCTTGGCCCTCGATCGTTGTCAGACTCAGCAGTATCACTTGATGCCGGATAAAAGAAAGTAAACTCCAATGACGAACACTGTGCGGTTTCAGCCAAAACATACTCGGTAAGCTGACAAGGCTTCTGAATTCATTTACCTGCACTATTGTACGCATACAAATAGATTGAAATATCATCGCACCAGATCATTGAAAGCTCCCCATTTGTCATTTCCTAGCCAGGTCAGCAACGGTTCGACTCACGGACATCATGCCGACACCCAGCCCCTTTGCCAACAAAGACACTTTTGCTGCCGCCCTCCATGCCGCCTTCAACTGTCCCGACTCGGATCTCGAAAGCAGTCTCCTCAATCTCTACACAAGGCAGTCTCTCATCACGGTCAATCAGAACCCCATGCCGTGGGAAGATTTCGTCCCCTACATAAGAGACATACGCGCTAGGACGACGTCTGTCGCTGTTGAGTGTCACCACTTTATACGCGACGGGAATACGTTTGCCGATAGACATACGGCGCGCGGAACGGGCAGGGACGGCACGATGACGAAGGCAGAGGCTTTACTGATTGGGCAGCTCAATGAGGAGGGGAAGGCGATTTGGTTGGAGGAGATTGCAACTCTGAACTCCGATGCCTCAAAGAGTAGGGAGGATGAATAGCGGCGGCTGTGTGGGATGGACTCGACTTGGTGCGGACAAGTGATGAAAGGTCTCCGTTTGGCTATTGAGAGATGAGAGTACAGTTATTTGGTGCCACTCTCTTAAACTTTGACAAGGCCTTTCAGCCTTCGGGAGAACAGAATGAACAGAGTCATCATCTACATAGTCGGATCAGTATATATCCCTGCACCGCTTCAAGACACCGCTACCTATGGATGTATCCGCCTGGCTCAACGCATGATGTGTCACGTATGATCTCCTCCAAGCAGAGACTAGGTAGCTCTCAGATGGGGCATCAGCAGAAGACACAGCTATTCTTAGCGATAGTCCATCCTCGTCCGATTGTATGATTTGATCTACGAATAGTGCCTATCCTTCTGGAGGAGCTTCCCATTTCACATCTCAACTAAGGCAGTAAGCCTTAGTGGCCAATGCGACACAATCTTTCTCCACATGGAATGGAAACCTAGGACTGGTCTGTTTATAAGAAACTGTTTAGTTCTCTGACCGCTACTGCGAAGCGGAAAAGCGTGATTGAAGAAGGTCATTAGGCACATATGATCGCCGCAGAAGCGAAACTTGCCTCAAGTTGAAGCTGCTCTACCTTGAGTAGAAGGCTCATAAAGCTGATAAATCGAGGCTATCTTCAAGGCGACAATGTTGGTTCAGTGTCATGTATTCTCCATACACCCTCGCCGGGAGCATGATGTGATGAGCAGTACTCGATGGACGTATACTTGGGTAGCTTATATCTTTCAGTCGCCCATCCGACGGAAAAGCGCAGGAAACGTCACCCGCCCGGCACTCAACATCCGACAACCACAACCAAGAGTAATGTTACACGCGACTGATCACTTGTGCCATCAGGGTAGCATTCAACCCCATACATACGCGTACCTCCTCTATGCGATCCAGACAGCACTGCCGACATCCATCGAGAACGTGTCCAGCCATTTGTTGTTTCCTTCAGCAACGCGCTCAAGTGCCCTGTTGTTGCTGTAGACAGGGATTGATATCCGCGTCGCCTCATCGGGCCTTTTTCCTTTGCACTGCCGGTGCCGCGCTATGCTGACGATGGTGCCGAGACAACTGGCTCACCGGCAGTTTGAGGCCATGGATTAGCCATGCCAGCAATACACTCCGTGCGTGCGTGTGTATGAAGGACAGAAGTTGAATGGTTGTTAAGATACAGAAAGCAATATATACGAGACCCGCTCCCAGACTAAACGCCGAAGCTGGAGCGGTTGATCTCTTGCTGTAACAAGAAATAAGGAGCTCGGTTGTCTCTCTGAATCAGCTGTTACGATGCGTGCTTCTTTGTGTTCATTGCTGCTGGCTGCTGCGGCCGCCGTAACAGCCCACAGCCACGACAACCACGCGAGGGCTCATCAGGAACACACCAGGGCAACTGCTATTGATACTTCGACGTTGAAGGGCAAATGGCTCTACGGCTACCAGGGCTGGTTCCGCAAGCCAGCGGCGGGCGTCAACAATCACTGGTCTCCCAACGGCGGGACTCCCGGTCCCGGAAATGGTATGTTTCTCTTCGCAGAGCAAGAGTATGAGGATAGGCCTGACGAGTGTTGTAGTCGAATTCGAGTTTGTGCCTGATGTCAGCCAGTATCCGGCAAACTGCCTGTTCGCTTCCACCCTGAAGGCCCCCAATGGGCAGCCGGTGCAGCTGTATGACAATACCTGCGAGGGAGTTGTCGACTTGCACTTCAAGTGGATGCAGCAATATGGCATTGACGGAGCCATTGTCCAGCGATTCTTGAGTCACTTGGATGATGCCTCCTTCATCACGGTAAGTTGCATATGGCCCATCCAGATTGAGTCGAGTCTATGAGCAGAAGAGACTCAACCATCACAACGGGACACCTTGACTAACAAGCACAGATCCTCAACCAAGTCGAAGCCGCCGCCGTCAAGTACGGCCGAGGCTTCATGGTGGAATACGACGCCTCGGGCGGAAACTCGGCAACCGGCAGCGTCGCCGCCCAGATCCTGGCCGACTACAACGCCAAGGTGAAGCCCTACACCTCCTCGCCGGCCTACCTCCACCACAACGGCAAGCCGGCCGTCATGGTCTTTGGCGTCGGCTTCCCGACCGTCCACATCAACGTCACCGACGGCGCCAACATTGCCGCGCAGCTCAAGGGCGCCGGGGCGTACGTCGGGTACGGCGTGCCGGCCAACTTTGGGACCGACGTGAGGGCCAACACCGGGTTTGCTGCGGCGTACAAGGCGGCCAACTTGATCAGCCCGTGGACGGTGGGGAGTTACAGCGAGGGAGGATACAAGAACGGATATCGCACGACGACGCAGATTCCCGACTCTCAGTGAGTGTTAACTGGAACAACTTCCATGGTCAAATTCTCGTCGAGCGTCGAGCCGTGTCGACTGACTTGGCCAACAGAACCCTCCAGTCCCTCGGCATCGACCACGCCCCCCTGATCTGGCCCGGCACCTCCGCCTACCACCTCAATGGCGTCACCACGCCCGCCAACTTCGACTACTTCCCCCGATACAACGGCTCCTTTTACTCCATGCAGGCCGACGCCATCACGTCCCTGCCCGTCAAGCCGCTGTTTGCCTTTAACGCCATGTTCGATGAGATCAACGAGGGTACGTTTTACTATACCCATTCCCTTTAAGCCTAATCGATGCCTAACATCTCTCTTGCTTGTGCAGGAACCCAAAGTCTGCCCTGCTTAAAGACGAACCAACTCCCTGCCAACGAAAAGTTCGTTGGTTACGACAACACGTTTGCTGACACTGCGTTCTATTTGGAACTCGGGGGCCAGAAAGCCGCTGCCTTTGCCGCGGCAGTGAAATAACCTGTAAGCACTAATCCAAGCATGTACAGTTCCATGGATATCCGTCAAATGGCAGACAACACCATGGTATAGTGATTAGAGCAGAGAAAAGAAGTGTAAATATGATTATGAATAAATGCGTGTCCTTTCAACAAACAAAATCGCTAATGCTTATTCAAAACTCTTTTTGCTCTAAAAAGATTGATATCCAAGGAGACATAAGGTAGGTATATGGTGAAAATACATGACACAAAGAAGCATAAGACATATGAGAAACCCCGTTCTACTATTGGCCATCAGTGCCGTTCCCCAGGAGTCACCTGCGCTCCACGTTATCAGCAGGAAGCTCATAGGTAAAGTTGGTTGGCGGCAGCTCGTGAATTGTGGGTGGCTGCTCCATCTCGACGAGCGGCGACACCACGTTGCTGCTGTGCATGCTGCTCATGGTCATGTCGGGCGTGGTCTTCTTGGAAGGGTCGTGGGCGTCGTACGGCATTTGCGGCGTGTATGCCGGTGCTAACGACCCGTCAGCCATGTACAAGGCCTGCTCGCTAGGGGCTTGGTATTCACCCATGTTGGTGGTGGGCTGCTCCTTGTCCGCCTCGGCGGCGGCGGCAGCGGCACGTTGGCGGCGCCGACGGAGGAAGAAGAGCAGGCCGAGCAGTCCAACGCCGATCGCTCCCACGCTGACGCCGATGCCGATGCCTGCCTTGGCTCCCGTGGAGAGGCCGGTGCTGGGGCTGCTGTTGTCGTCGTCGCCCGCGTCGGAGCCGGAGTCGGAGCCGCTGTCGCCGCTGCCGGGGATGCTGGTCGAGGTCGGCACCGCGGTAGCATTGCTCCAGGTGCCGTTGGAGCCGCGGTACGCCTGGATGATGGTGTTGTTGGACACGTAGTACACCCACGCCTCGCTTGAGTCAAAGTTGTAGGTGACGGCTAGGTCGGCGTTTGCGTCGTCGGCCAGGGGCCAGGCATGGGTGGACTGGTTGGGCATCATCTGCCACTGGAAGTTGATGTTGGCGGCCTCGTGCAGCTTCTTGTCGGTGCCGATCCAGAAGACGGTGCGGGTAAAGTCGCTGTCGATGGCGACGCCCAGGCCACCGGGCTTGCCGTTCCAGCCGGGCAGGGTGAACTTGGCGGGCACCTTGGGGTTGATGTCGATCTTGGAGGGCGCTGTATTGTTTGTGGGAGTGTTCTCGATTGTCTCGGGAAACGTGGCTGTAGGGGTCAGTTCTGGATTATGCATATAGTTGCGTGGGGGGTTTGTGAGACGTTGAAACATTGAAACATTCATATGCTGAACCAACCAATGAAACGTCTAAACACTCGAGACAAGAGAGAAAAGACAAAGGATTCGACATACAGATGTGATAGGTGCCGTCCTCGTTCAGGCGAGACACCTCAATGTCCTTGGCGCTCTTGGGAAAGACGACGGTGATGTTGTTGTCAGACGAATGGGCAGATGCCAGGGCCATGCCGAACGTGGGATCCTGGGAGACGGCGCCGTAGTAGTTCCAGTTGATCTTGTTCGTGTAAGACAGGGAGTGGACCTGACTGTCCTTGTCGTGGTAGAAGACACGATAGCCAGCGGTGCTTCCCAGCAGCTCGACGGCCAGCCCCGTGTTGGGGTGGATGTCCGAGGACGGGATGTTGGCCGTTTGCGAGATGACATACTCGCCCTGCGACACAAGGATGCCAGTCTCGCCGTCGCACTGGTAGTAACCGTTGACGATGTCGCCGTTTTCTGAGTGCCAGAAGATGGAGGCCTGCTGCCGATTAGCTGATACACGCACCGCACCCATGTTGCCCGTATCCTCAGTAAGACACGATACTGCATGTACTCACAATCACATGCTGCGAGTCCCACCAGCCCGTGGCCGCGATGCTGCCCCCCTTCTTGGGCTTGTTGGTTGTCGCCAGCACATTGTGAGGCGACGTCGGAAACAGCGGCGCGCCGTTGATGTTGGAGTTGCAGCCGTTGACCCAGATGTCGCCCGTCTTGGGGTCCTGCATGCCGATCTGGACGCCCTTCTGCGGCCCCGTGTAGAAGGCGAACATGGACGTGCTGCTGGCCGTGCCGATCAGGCTGCTGGCCGCCAGCAGGGCGACGCTCCACGACTTGGCCATGGCTGTGGACAATCGGCGGTATTAGGTAGGTAGATTAGGATGAGATGGCGATACCACAAGCAGAAGCTGAAGCTAAAGCTCGAGCAAAAGCAGAGGCGGCAGCTTAGCTCAGCGTTGCCCGTTCACCGCCCAATTGACTCGAGCAAACAGACAAAGGGAAACGAAAAGAATAACAAGAATACAATCAAGAAGGCCCAAGGAAATGGGTAATTAAAAGAGGAGAAGAGTTCAGCGCAAGAGGGAGAGGACGAGAAGAAGAGAAGAGAGTGAAGCGAGTCAGTCAGCCAAAGGGAGGAGACACGCAGAGACCAAAGAGCAGTCAAGAAGAAAAAGCCTGTCAGATCCCCCGGACGGACGAAAGCGGCGCCACTATAAAACGGGGCAGCATCAGCATCAGCAAGCATCAGGCTGCAAAGAGGAAAAATTACCAAGATGAAGGCAAGAGGTGGAGGCGGTTTCCACGAGGTATAGAGATACTAACCTACATGTAATTGATAGGTACTATTCGATAACATGCGGCTGACCTACGACAAACTGGGCATCAGGCTAAGACGGCAGCCATTCAGCGGCGGCATCTATTAATACCGACTGGGGCCGTTGAATCTTATACCCCAAAAGATCAGGCGTGTTTTGCCTCTTGGAGCCCGTTTGCCAGGCCTGTCCGAACCAGTCAGCCCTGAACGAGTATGCGTGAGAGAGGGGAGAATAGACGTGGATGGTTCGTCTGCTCTGATTTGTTCTGGGATTGCTACTACGATGCTTCCCTGATGCTTCCCTGTGCTGGGCATTGGGGTGCGTCCTCTTTGCACGCAATTCATCTCTCTGTATCTGTCAGTATCGTCACCAGATTTCTCGTCGTCTCTCCTCTCCCTGTCCTCTGAGTCCCCCCCGCGCTCAGGATTACTATTCATCCCGTCATCGCGCCTTGATGGGTATCCTGGTACTAGAACTGCGAGCATTTGCTCCGGAACCCATAATCACAACGTGATCAAATGTAATTCGTATCCACCAGCCAGGCTGTGATGCCCCCTGTGCTTGCAGAGGCAGGGGCCGAGTGGACTGAGCCCTACTAGGCTAACGAATTACGAGGCCAACGACGGAGGTCATCGTCCTCTATAAGCCATGGTTCGTCCAGCCAAAGCACCCCTGGATCGCCGACCTGCAAGCAAACGAAATTCATCAGGCCGGCCGGCTTCTTTTTCGGTTGTCTTTTTTCGTGCCGTTGCTACCCAATGCTGACTAATCAGGCACTCAATTGAAGGCCGGATGTCCATTTTCTGTTTTGTCACTGCCGTGAAGCATCCGTTATAGCTGAACATCATGCTGAATAGTTAGTATATTGTTGCCCCTTTTCTCTCCATGCTTTCCTTGCGTTCTTTTCAGGCTGCAGTCAAGGTGAGGCTCTGTTGCGCTAGCTTCCAGGTGGTTGGAATCATTCTCAGCCCCCCCCCAGGCCCCCCAACCCGTCCCGCCTCACCACTCTCTCCTTTTCTGCCAACTTTTCCCTCTTCTGCACTTGCCAACAGGTTGACCTTCTTATCCCACTTCAACTCGACTACCTAAGCAAGTCAACAAGCCGCGGCTTGTAAAATGAAAATGTACATTGACCTCCTCGCTACCCCGTATTCGCCCCCCCCCCCCCCAGCGACGTCCAAGGTGCCGTATCCCGATGGTCTCGCTTACTCTTCGGCGCGCAACAACGTGCCTCCGGGGATCGGCAACGGCGCCGTCAGATTTTAATGCAATTCGCTAGCGGCACACCAACGGCTGGAATTATTATTAGGACCCAAGCTGCCAAGCCACTGGACCGTTCAAGCAGTAGCTAAGCCGGTCCGAGCCTAGTGCATCTTAACATCTAGCCTAGCAGGGGGTAGCGTCAGGTGGGATAATATATCCCACTCTCTCCTCTCAAACAAGGCGGGAATAAACAGAAACCTCCAGTGGCGCACACAGGGCTGAGGAGCAACACTTCTAGTGGCGCGTGTAGCCGCGGTGGGCAATCTATACAAGGTTGTTTGCTCTTGGGTGGGTGGGTGCAAATCGAATCCAATTTACAAACAGGAACCAGTTCGCCGGCTGGCGTTTCAGCTCTTTGTCTTTGCTCAGGCTCGGGGACAGCAGTTGAGGTGACTAACAATGCTGACTCAGCGCATGCGTGGAGGGCGCTTCAAGGTTGTTTGCAGTATGACGTCGTATTCTACCATCACCTCATTATCCGTAGTGGTGATGGACTCAAAACGGACGTAACCTAGAGGCAAGTTTGGGTATTGTGAATCAGAGCAAAGCATGGAACGCGATTCTCTCATGGACTCATATTTGAACGTTGATTGAGCATAATTCTCTGATTCAAGCTGATTACGATACCTATCGATAACATTGATTGAACTGTGACTCGTGACGACATCACGTGCGACCACACCTGCATCTGAAACATCAACTACACTTTACCTCACGACAGCATCAACAGATGCATTCGCAGTACTACAGCTGCCATCGCCAGCCAAACCACGCATCCCAGTCCAAAAACTAGCAGATAAAACATCTCCAGCGGTCGATCAACAAACGAACCAGTGAATCTCGCCCGTCCGCTGCCCTCTTTGCCCGTCCGCTTGCCCATCTGCGGCACGAACTTGAAGTCCATCTTCAATCCTTCTCCGAGTCTCCTCTTGCTGTTGACAATTGTCTCGTACAGCGTATTTCTGAAGTAACGTACCACCGCCCTGTCGACCCCTGGAACCCATCTCTGCACCAGGCTCTGAACAAACCAGCAGTGGCCTCTCCAGCAGGCGTACGCCAGCAACCCGGGCTTTCCAAAGCCCAGCAAATCACAAATCTCATCGCCGTTCAGGATCCGACTACCAGCCTCTATGAAGCCCACGGAGACGCGGAATGGCGCCAGGTCCTTGACACACTCGATCAAATTGTGGCCCACAATCCGCGACGTCTCGGTGACTTCCAGCTCGTGCAACAGCATGCTCTCCATCGTGGCCTTGGCCTGAGCCACGCTTGAGAAGTACTCGTGAGGGGCGGCCAGCAGATACCCGACGTAGCGGAACAGCGCGATGTAGTCGGCCTTTTCCTGCTCGGTGGGAAGCACACCCATCTGCGGCAGTTGGAGCCACATGTGGCCACAAGAGTACGCACAAATAGAATGGATCGAGTCGAGAACATTGACAGGCACTCCGAACTTGGCCACGTCAAAATAGTCGCGACGAGTCTCGACCAGACGCAGGATTCTATCTCTCACAGCAGCATGAAGCAACCGCACTCGAATCGTCGTTGTGTGGCCTGTGCCTCCCGGCTGGATCGACTCGAGGCTGGCCGTCACCTGGAGAAGATGCTGGAAGGTCTCGAGCAGTCGGCGCAGCAGCACCTTTGTCGAAAAGCCTCCTGTTCGCACCAAGACTTCGACGACGCCAGGTGACGAAGAGTTCTCGCCCACGAATGCCTGCAGCATGAAGCCCATCAGGTTGGCGGGAGCATAGCGGTAAAAGAACTTTTGCCCGCGCTCAATCTGCGCCCAGTCCACCCAGTCTGAAACTGTATGGACCTCGTCCCACAACTGGTTCAAGGTTTCGTCTTTGGCATGGTGATCCCGGAGAACGGCATACATGTCGAAGCCGGCGGGACAGAGCGTGGGCTTGAGGGATTCCTCTCCCTTCTTCTCCCGCGCAACCTGCTGCAGCCTCTTGACCGCGTTGTGTCCCAGTGTGTCGTACTCGTGACGCAGGGGATCAGTCTTCTCTCGAGGCAGGTGAAGGTCTGTCCACTGGAACGTGTAGTTCCCTACCGTGTGGAAAGCCATTGTGATGTTGACTTGGGCTCGGGCCGCAGAATAAGAGGTGACGTGGTATCGAGAGGCGAGTCCTTCTTTGTGTCGATGGAAGAATGCAATGATATGCTTGGGTTTGTCGAAAGCCTCGTCGCTCATCAGACTTCCATCTCGCCGCCTTTCACGAAGCCCCCTCACTTTATACAGCCCCTTCACGTCTCGAGGCAAACGGAGGCATGTGAGCTCGTTCGCATCGCTCTCCCCACCCAGCCGTCAGACGTTCCAGTTCCGCCCTGCCCCCGATCAAGCGGAGGGAGACGCAGCCTCATACCTCTCCCATCCGACCAACATCACCGCTGATGTCGGCAAGCAACAATTGTACTGTCCGCTCATCGTGAGTATTGCAGCTATCAGCAGCAACTCCGTGTGACCGGTATGAGGAGGTTCATCCCCCCCTTCGGTAATCGATTCTCCTTGGCCACCGTCAGTGCCAATGCCCCTTCCCTTTATGTCGATACCACCAACACCAACAGCATCTGTTTGAACCACCGTCAACTACGTATAGTCACCGCATTTGGCTAATTCCCTCGTCAATGCAGCATCCGATCCTTCGGGCTCGAGTCCGAAACCACCACGGACGGCCCTCATTTGGTCCTACGGAGGATTCCCGTCCCATATCCTGGTTTAGCGCCGTCCGATCTGATCCCCCTGTTCATCCATCTACCCGAACTGGCAGGTCTGGCCAACGGACGTCAACCGACAGAGATCCATGCCAGCGTGCCCTTCTCCCACCTGAGATTCTGTCGCCGCCTGAGCCGAATCAGCGTTTCCGCCTTATGCACAAGCATAAGCCGGCAGAGCCAACAGCCGCCCGGCAATAAACGACATCGCTTTCAACCAGTCAGTCAACTGAGACGCCGGGTGATTGAGTGACTGGTGACATACAGCTTGCTCACATGGCTCTCAGTGACCACCGGAGTGGAAGCGACCCCCTCGAACACCTACGGCCAACGCCGGGGCTGCAGAGGGGACCCCGCGTCGATTCCTTCTTCTTTTGCCGAAGGCCGTATGTATGTCGCATATGTCGCATGTCTTGGCTTCTGCATCGATCTGCAAGTCGATGGAGCAGGATCCTCCCGCCAAGTTAGCCGAGGGAGCTCCTCCGGATGCACGTCCTCAAAAGAGGCCAAAGCGCGATTATAATGGCAGCATTGCTCGATCCAACCGCCAGCATCAAACCTTCGCGCCAGCCTGTGACGACTCCCCGGACAACCCACGGACGCTTGAGCTTATCGCAATGCGCCTTTTCAACCCGCTTTTTCTGCAGGGCTTACTCAGAGCATCGCATCCGTACCGAGTCGGCACTCGAATGAGGAGATCGGGCTTCCCTTTCTTCCTTAGTTTGCCATTATTCCCCTGTCTCTCGGCCATCTGTGATACAAACACCGGCGTAGCGCTCGGACGCATCTAGACGGGCACCATGCATGTGTTGGCATATACGACTATATATCGAAGGACTATAACCCGAACAGAGTATATGTATCGCAAATCGTATATAACGTTAGGAGTAAGCAGCTTCACCATGCTCATGCCCTGTCTCTCTCCCCACAGCCATCAGTTGCAGAAGCACATCTCCTCTGACCCAACGCCAACGCCAACAACACCGCCATGCCTTCTATCGACAGGATGGAACCGGAGCAGATTACGGTGCTCCTTCCTGACATGTTTCAGACGTTCCTCAAGCAGCCGCCTCGCATCAATCCTCACTACCAATCCGTCAAGTTGGAGTCTGAAGAGGGGCTGGCCAGGTGAATATCCTCCCTCTCCCTTTACCATTGAAGATGACCACCACATATGTTGACGTGATACTATTGAAGATTCTGCTCTTTCGAGCCGAGCATGAGAAAGAGGGTGAACAAGTGCGACTTTTCATACTTTTGTGCCATTGCTGCTCCCTATGCCTCTCGAGCCCGATTTCGCACCGTCTGTGATTGGGGTAACTGGGTAAGCGTCAATCACGACCAACCATCAGATGGAGCTTTACTAATCGTAAGTCCTTCGAACTACGATACAGGTCTTTCCATACGATGACAGTAGGTCTCAGTCCACTTCAGCTTCAACTTGCTGCACTAGAGCCCCTTTATTAAATCCGTCATAGTGTTCGACAATGGACATCTCCGCAACGAGCCAGAAGAATCTCAGCGCGTCATGGAGAGCCTAATGATGCCCATGCTAGGCAATACCGCGAACTTGGACTCTGAAGATCGTCTCCGCATCGTGCAGTTCCATGACACCATCGTTGAGAGAATGGCTCTAGTCTGTCGAGTCCCATGACTGCGGCACTCCCACCCATCTTGCTGACAGTCCGCGTTACAGAGAACACCCAAAGGCGTCCAAAGGAGATTTGCCCTTGCCATGCAGGGATACTGCCGAGGCGCACTCACACAAATCGATCATCAGTTCTCCGGGAAGATCCCGACGCTGGAGGAAATTGCCATGATCCGCCGAGAGTCCGCTGGATGCAGGCCTCTATACTACCTCGTTGAATACGCACATCGCCTTCGAGTGCCGGATGAGGTGTTTGAGCACCCAATTATTCAGGAGCTGGAGAATCTCGGCCAGGACATGGTGGCCATGTAAGCTCCCATTGCTATGCCCTAACCCATCAACAACGTATGGTCTAACACAACTGCAGTTCAAACGACATGCTTTCCTATCGCAAGGAACAGGTGGGCATTTCTTGCTTAGCTCAGACTCATGAACATACTAACCCCCCGCGCAGATAGAGGGCGTACCGCACAACATGGTCACAGTCTGTCGACGGAATGGCATGTCGGCGCAAAAGGCGTTCAATACAGTCGGCAGGCTTCTTGAACGCCGCTACGAGCGATGGGACAAAGCTGAGGCAAGCCTTCCCAGCTGGGGTAAGGAGGCTGACGTCGAGGTCCGAAAGTACATTGAGGGCATCAAATGCGTCGTGAAGGCCAATCTCAATTGGAGGTGAGTTGCCCAGGCCACCCACCACTTCTTTAGTCTCCGTTGCGGCCGACTGACGCATTTTGTATCAAAGCTTCAAGTCGGAGCGCTACCTCGGCGCGAATCCCGAAGTTGTTCGAGCCACCCGGAAAGTTCACATTTTGGCAGAATCACCCCCCATTGGAGTTTAATCCGGGGCTGCTTGCTGGAACGATCGGCTTGCGTTTGGCAATTGCTTTTGGCCGAATATGGCTTCTATTGAAAAAGCACTTTCTGCTTGAATTGGGTTTGTTTGGAATGCTTCGCTTGGAGGGGTTTGCCTGACTTTGCTTTGCTTAACCTTGGGTTGCTTCACGTAGGTACTCTTTGGCACTGGATCCTTTGGAGAGGGGAGAATCTCGAATTTCAGCTTGGTGTTTTGCTGTTTTTGCGTAGGCGCAATTTGGAAATCTGACAATCACTTGATTCACATCCCGTGCCATACCCTTGTGCCACTGCCTGAATGATCTCATGCCTGTCGTGTCTAGAGAAACTGCAATCTCGCTTTCGATCAGTAAGTCGATCCTTGCCGTGTTGATCTTTTCAACTAGGGTTATCATCAGCAAATTGCCATCCTTGTTTCGACGAATCCACTCTCGTCCTGTCCCAAGGCCATGGTTTAGCCTACCGTATCTCTGTATCCTTCAACGTCGTTGGTAGGACTCGCCATGAGGGTGAACGGGAGCTTGGGCCTGGAAGCGATCATGCAGCATGTGACCCCCGCCGGCCCCCAACGGTCAGGTCGCACAAGACCCCCTGGCGTCCCTAGGGCAGGCTACGACGCACGAGTGGTGATCCCTGTTTGGCCCCATGTTTGAGGCTGGGTTGGGATGGGTGGTGAGGATCGTCCGGTAATAGTTGGACCGTGCTTGCGTCCCAAGGGAGTGGACGGGGATTGTTAGCTCGCATTGCATCGCGGTAACGGCCTGAAGTATCCTGTAGACTGCCCGACATTCACGATGCTGGCCAACGTTGGACGGGGAGTCCGTTGGAAGCCGGGTCATGACCTGTTTGAACTTTCCATGAGCCCGGGAAGATGAAGCTGAGGCTGAGGAAAACGACAACGCCTCCACAAACTGCTGGGAGGTTCTTCGGAAAATCAGTGTTCCGAATGTGTTGCGATGCCAAACGGAGGTACGTCCGTCCAGAGACCAAGTACGAAGCTGCTGCAAGTCGCGTGCATGAATGCGACACAGGCATGACGCATGTTACGACGAGCCACCATCATCTACAAACGTTAGGTGTCATGGGATGGTTGTTACGTAGGTACCTGCATTCAGGACTGGCTCCATTTAGTCAAGAACATCTGTGGGCAGTGAAGGTAGTGGTTGATGCATTGTTGGTTCACCGCTGTTGGTTCTGCAGCTGAGCGGTGATCGGTGAGCAAGGAGGCGATGGAGTGACTGGGTAGCTTGGGTTGCATTCCTTTCCTTTCTCCCCTTCGATCTAGTTTCCGAGGGTGATATTGTCGTGCCTTTCCTCTATTCTGGGGTTCTTACATCAGGACTTTGATGATGACGTCTGAGGAGATCCGAACTCCAGTTTGAAGCTGGGTTGTTGGGCTATACGCATCTACACCTGATATGACAACAGGTGGATGATGGAGCAAATGTCTCGCAAATCACAGAACAGGCAATGTCCTAACGAGACCCCTTCAATGTCGTATCCTTCGAGGTAACCTCGTTTGTGTGCGTCCTTTCCTTAGGGTAGGTAGGCCGGACGGCTGGTATTCTCGTTTAACTTCAGGCGTTGAAGACGCCTACCCTCGACTTACAGAGGAGATGCCCTTCCCAAAACACTCCAATGTAGTTTGAAGGGGTGGCTAGAAGATCACCAAGATCTCCAATTGCTGAAGCCAATTGAGGCTGAGCAAGATGACTGCTCGCAGTTCCGCGCCCGAGCATTTGGGACCCGCCGCTTACACATATATCACAACCATGGGGGAAGTCAAAGATGGATCATTTGACAAAACATGCCACAGCGAGAGGAAGAGGTTGTGCTGAAGTCTCTCCCTTGGAGTCTGTGACGTTGAAGATGGAGGAGGCCATCAAGGGGCTCGTGTGTTGCAGACAGTATCGACGAGGCGCTCCTTCCTCTCACGATGCATGCACCCTCTTATCGATATCGATTCTCCCGCACAAAGCTTTGATCCTCTGACGCTTCCCTGCCAAACATTCCATTGCCAATACCATCATCAATATCCCTGCGAAGGCCAATCTTCCAAAGCTTTGCTGCCCACCAAGTCAGCTCTGTTCATCACCTGCGAGACATTCACGGAAACATTGCATTACGCGGACATACTACGTGGAAAAGCCCGGCAACACGGCAATCATCATGCAGGAATGCTTGAGGAGGAGTGAGCAATCGGCTTGAAGGAGTTTCCCAACAGTTTGGTAGCCGTGAATCAGCAACATTGTCTGATCACAAGATCTGATGAACTTTCGTTGCAGGCTTCGAGAGTCAATCTCCGTCCGTGGTCCTCGAAGGCGACTTTTGAATATGCTTCAGCCCTATCGCTATAGCCTCTCCCTTTAAAATGTGAAGGAAGAATACTAACGACGGGTTTCTTCCAGGATGATTCTGCGACAATCGCTTCTGGAGAATTACGGCGACTTCCCTCGCGTCTTTCACCCACGATACCCTCGGCACGAAACCACGTTGCGGAAATGGTGCACAACGCTCTCGCGACTCTCCCCTCCCTGTTGTCATCGACCCGAATAGGTGCTGCGGACACTTGATACACTTTGCCGGCAAACCTTCACAGCCGATATACTCTCGTCTCACGATCCCCAGCAACGCAAACATTGCCGCCTGCCGTGCTCCCCAGAACAAACTTCGAGATATCACCGAGTCCCAACACAACCAAGTAGCCGAGGCCAAGTCTGCGATGCACTGTGAGAATGTTGGGCTGGCCAGTCTCAGCAGCGGCAGATTGTCCGTCTATATAAAGGGGTTCTCCCCCTCCCGGACTTGCATCCAGACAAGCTCATTGTGAGGAGCACTTCACCCGGTAGGTACAGTCCTCTCCCTTACGTCTGAATGTGGTCTTGCTGGCTTCCAATATTTTAGGATCCTGCGAAGCGGCGACATTGTATACCGAGATTCAGCAGGTATGTACTCTCCTCCTTCCTTGACTTTGTTATGAGCTTCGTACTGTCTTCCTCATGGGTATCAGCGATCCGGTTTCCTTCGTCATCGAGACTCAGCCGGTATGTACTCTCTCCTTTTCCTAATTTTGTGAGCTTCAAACTGTCGTCTTCATAGGTTTCGGAGATCCAGCCTCACATGCAGGGAGACTCAGAAGGTATGAACTCTCCTCTTTACCCAACTTTGCTGTGAGCTCCAAGCTGTCGTCCTCATAGGTCTTAGCGATCCGGTCCCATTGGACATCGAGACTCAGCAGGTATGTACACTCACTTTCACTGAACTGTGCTTCTTGCTGTCAACTCTATAGGTCTCGAGAATCGGCTTACATGAGAAACTTGTATTGGTCAGGTATGTATAGCCCCTATCTCTGCACTTTGTTGTATGTTTTCCGCTGTCACATCTCCAGCTAGGTCGTGGGAACGTTCGACAATAAGCGTGACCAGGTATGTACACTCGCCTCTCCTAGATTTTGTCGCGCTTTCCGCTATGTACTTCTGCAGGACCCGACGATTGAGGCTCATAGGAACTGGCATCGATCAGGTATGTACAACCATGCCCTTACCTTGATTTCATCTTGTGCCATTGCTATCATGTCTCTAGGTATCGGCAACCCGACCCCATTCAACACTGAAAGTGGTTAGGCAAGTACAGTCTGTCTCCTTGCGCTTTGATTGTCTGCTTCCTGCTGTCAGTTGTAGGCTTCTTCGGCCTTAGTGACATGGAGCTTGTAGGTATGTACCTCCTTCCACCCCATCGTGTGTCATATTTGCTGTCAATCGCTAGGTCTCTTTAGTCAATGGCATCGGAGACGGAGTGAGCAGATATGTACCGCCTCTCTTAGTTTTGTGTACCACTCCTTCTGACTTTTCTCTAGGTGCCTCCTCAGTATGTGACACTGATACTGATCAGGTATGTATTGTCTCTCCCACCTTGCGCCGTGCGATAATTGCTGTCAACTCCTTAGGTCCCTCGGCCACCGACGGTATGTCCCATTCCACTACGTTTATGGTGAGTCCTCTGAGGAAGAATTACCTCATCTTTATGATGTGAGTACTTACTTTACTTCTCCATCTACGCCCACCCATCAGCGGAAACTTCCTATAATCGTAGTCTTAACCTTAACGACGCCTCCACCACGTAGATCAAGCCTCCCAACAAACGTCCCAGGTATCGTGAGCTAGTGCAAACGAGGCAGTAGATTTCAGTCTGGAGGAAGCTTCTAATCGTTTGCTAATTCATGGTTCCTTTCGACAATTCATCATCCTTAGGTTTTCTCCGCCATATAAGGTAGCCTTATCCCATGTCTCGTCTTGCTTCAATGTCCTTACAACTTTGTGCCCCCCGGCCCCCCCCCGGGCGCGCAATGACCATCTTTACAATTCCATTCCCCTTTATAATAACACCTGTATTTCCACAAACTCTTTCCAGTTTGTTGTATTGTTCACTCCATTTGACCCCTTGTTCCTTTACTCTGTTGCCTTGATTCACCCGTCTCCCCATCTTCAGCCAGCTCCGCTACAGCAAAGTGCCAGTATGGAAGGCAGGAGCTGTTCAAAAACCCTTCAGGCTTTTTGCGCCCCGGAAACTCATCACGTCCCCGAGGAATCGGAAATATTCCCACCATGGCTTCAAGTTGCTTCGTTCCTCGAGAAACTGGCCAATCCTCCTCCCGATGCTGCTTCCTTTCCCCAAGGGTTCGTTACCTATCGATAGATTCGGACCCGATACTCTCCTCGTCCACGCCATCCATCCAGCGAGGCAGACTCGGCCGAGGCGGCGCCATCCGCATCCCGAATTCCACGACGTGCCCGCAATAAGAATTTGGACGGATATCGTCAGACGCACGACAGAAACTTGGGGCAGGTCCTAAAATGGGGGCTTACTGCAGTCAATGTACCTGAAAACCTCTTGTTTCACCTGGAACACCTTCCAACCAACTCTGGCGGGCGTCCGTAGCTGACATGGGAGGCCGGCTCATTATCCTGCGACTCGGAGAATGCTCCTGTCGCAGAGCAGATCCGACTGCTTCCGGGTCCCATTCGCCGGGCCCTGCTGTCAAATCTGAGAGTGTCAAGCATCACGGCCTTGGCCGAGGCAAGCGGCAGCAAGGCCGACTGTGTGGCGCGGCCATACCTCGGCCGGAAAGGGTGCAGTAGCCAGGAGAAGTCATATTCTTTAGACAAAGGCCGATTCATGAATCTCCACCAGATGCTCAAGATTGGGATGGACGTCGAGGTAATGGCCCGAGGGGTGGCCGTTCCTATGGCTCTCCTGCATTGGGGCGCCAAGGCGAATGGCCACGGCGTCAAGTTCGTAGTGGAATGAGGGCATATCGCTACCGGATGGGAGGCACCATGTTGAGTGTATCCTAATGTTTTAGCTAGCTACTATGGCCCAGAAGACCATTGCAGTTTCTCATAAACATGGCCATTCTTGGAAACCTGTGGTAAAGAAATTCTCGATGCTAGTCCGGAGCCGCAGCGGCACCAACAATTAAAGCTTAATAGTTTAGCTGTCTACCTTACCCAGCGGCAAAGATATTTAGAGCAGTCAAACTTGGGTGCCAACCGGCGATTCTGACTCACCGTCAGTCACTGTCTCATTGGTGACTTTGTCCATTGGCCAATCACGTCTGGGAGCTACTGGATTTTCACTTGACTGATTGCGGGATTCAAGCATTGTATGACCTGCTAAGAGGGTGGCTTTAAATTCGTGGGGCTTTGGATCGGATGGGAATTTTAGATCTCAGCCCTGTGGGCGGGAGTAACTGGAAGCGTCCAAGCCGCAATCGTGCAATATGCATGCATGGCATCTACATATTAGCAGCCAGACTGTGCTTTCCGCATTCTGCTTTGTATTAGGTAGTCAGGGTGTTCTTGTAAAACAGTCTCTGCTGGGGAGCAGGAAAAAGTCCATATTGACTGATTGGGTAAGCGATCCCTTCATGCTCTGATGTTCTGGCTCCAGGTCCATCCAAGATTTGTTCGTATTATAAATGACCGTATACTCTAATTATTACCCATGTGAGTAGCTAGGATGTGTTCCCAATCTCACTCCAGCCATATCGCAACCTCTCACAGCTCATTATCATGATCGCACTTCGTAACCTCGTAATCCACAGTCTCGTTCCCCTGCCCCCAAATCTTGGGCTTGAAGTCCAGATACACCAGCTCATCCTTTTTGGGCTTCCACTGGCCGTTGGTATCCCTGTAGTACACCATCTCGCCGCTTCCCGCATCCTTGACCTCGATCGTCGTGTGGGAGAGGGCGCCCTTGGTGGACCACTCGAACTTGTAACACCCGCCCTCCTTGACGGGGAAGGGCTTGGAGCAGCGCACGTTGCCGTCGCTGTCGATGCACTTTTCGACGGCAAAGTCGAGGACGCGGCCCTTGGAGACGGTGTCGCCGGCTGGGGACTCTTTGCATTAGTCGACGGATCATTTGTTCGTTCGGTTGTACGAGGTCTGTTGGATTGGGGCTGTGCAAATGGTATGGACTTGGGGAGTTGGGCGAAGGGATCTCGTACTCATTGTGACGCTGGCCAAAGCCAGGCCTGCTGCGGTGAGCTTGTTGATATACATGGTGTTGCTTTCACTTGAAGGGCTTAATAGGTGATGATGGTGATTGTGAGGAAAATCCCGATATCTGCAACAGTTGATCCAGAATGCGGGAGCTGGGTTGCCAGTGCCGAGCTGGAGATTCTCCTCGTCTGTATTTAGATCGAGTATCTAGGTTGTCTGCATCATCGATGACGTGGGATGTGCGGAGATCTCGGCCTAAACCTTAATCCTGTAGCGCATCGTTACAGTGCATCTTGCCCCAATCACCTCTTTGAGCTCCCTGAACTGCAGCGCATTGGGCACTCCACCACAGTGTATGGGGCCCCATAACGACTCCACGGCCACCCATGCAACCTCTCCAGAACGGACCCGGTTGAACAAAGAAGACGAATTCGCATGTTTTGGAGTAATGCCTCGTAAAAGCGACCCATTAGTGAAGCCCCGTAAACGAAGTAATTGAATACATGCCAATGTACATCAAAGCGATACAAAATACGTGACTTGATGCGTTTGCTTCATCTTTCATGGACGGGCGGTGATGCGACAGAAATACCACAGCTTTGACGTCAGAGTGTCGGCATCAGTATCACTGAGACGTGCGTTCACGAGAGGGAGTGACGATTCGAATTTCATGCTCATGCTCATTGAACAGCTCAGTTGATGGCAAGCGTCGTCAGTTCAATGAAGTGTGGAACAGTCTCATTGAGAGTAAGATGTTTTCTTGGATAATGCCACCTAGGGGTTTTGTTATCGTGATACATCACTCACGTAGCTTCTGTTCGCGATCAGTGATATTGTCTTCTAAGAGTTTGATCAGTTCCGACCAGTCTTCCCGGTCCTCCTGTCATAATGTGAATTTACTTCTGGCATGCCATCATTTAATTCAACCGATGCCCCAATTGACGCTCATAAGCAGAGCAATTCTTGAGCAGCGACTCGATCAGATGTGATGATGCTCTCACGATGCACCTTTCGCACCAGCTCAGCTACCATTCATTTCCCGGCTGACAATGAACGACCGGCATTCAGATACCATTCAATCCTCCCTTCTTCCCTTCATCCTTGATTGTTCTCGTAGGTATTGTTCAGTGACCGCACATGTTGCAATCGACTGTTTGAACATGCAGGTGCTTCTTGCCCATTCGTCCAGCTTGCTCTTGCCTACGACGCGATTTTGAAACGCGCTTCGCTTAAAAACGACGCACAACTCACAGCAATACAGAGGAAGTCCATTTTCTTCTCCCTCCATTCTCTCTTCTTCTTCTTTCCACTCTCTGTCTTCAGCCATCACTCTCTTTCATTGCTCGTCTTCCAAGTATACTGTCACCGATCGTTGTCGCGCACCAATCACCAATTGAATTGCAGCCATCGTATACGACCGCAGGGACGAGCGGATGGCCGACATGTTCTCTCAGAGTTTCAGCGTTACCATCACTCCTTTCTATCGTACTTCAAGTATACTTGCTAACCAGAAACATGTGCCAATCGGAATTCCGCGACGCCCCTCACCGGTCAGCTTGGGCAATGCCATTGCCCTCCATTGATCTCCCTCCACCGCGATCGAAGCTCCGAGACGATCCCTTTCGTCATTATGTTTTCTGCCTCTCGACAGTTCCTTGTAAGTCAAACCCCCGACACATTTCAGGTCTTGCTCCCTCTAATCCGTCCGACTAACCAACTGATTCATCGCAACGTTCTTGATGATCCTCAGACCGCCATTCAACGTCTCGAATTCAACCTCTCCCGCTTGCAACCGAGCCTCGTACTTGCCTAAAGCCATACCAACCAGAAACCGTCCCAGTGGCTCGCTCGGACAATGCAGCCACTTGGCACCGACCTCGATCGGCTTTCTCAGCAGCATTTTGCTCCCGTCGATAAACACGCCTTGGTTCGGGAGATACGGCTGGATTGCTGCGTGGTTCTTGCCGTCGACGAAGCCTGGTCCCACCGCATCTGCCAACAGGCGAGGGTTTGTGATGCGCATCTGAGACAGTGCAGCTTCGACCTCGCCCTTGGTTCTACTGTACAGACTGGTAAATCGACCCGGTGTCTGTGTTGAGCCTTGGCCGGATACGAACACGAACCGGAACGGACCGTCGTTCGGTGCAATCGTCGAGAATGCCTCTGCTCCTGCAAGGGGATAGTCCTTTGTGATCTTGATGAATTCCCTGTGTTCGTGGTACGTTGGTTTCCTTCTCCTCATGCAAATGCCGAGCGACATCAACTTACTCCTTGGAAACCTTCGTTTGGCTCACCCCCAGGGCCCAAACGGCACCACTGGCGCCCTCAAGCTTGCCAAGTACTTCTGAATCATATCTTGAAAAGTCTTTGTGGATTATGACGTTGACCCTAGAATCTTTGGCGTCTTCCGCCATGGCGACTGGTCTGCGACTGAGGATGGATACTTTTGTGACCTCGGTCATTCTGAGCATGGCGTCGAGGACGCTTGAGCCAATGAGCCCAGTGGCACCGGTGAGAATGAGATGCATTTTCTTTTCCAGTGCTGAGGATGTTTGTGCGTCTAGAATCTTCAAGTCTCCTTATACACGGTCGGTCGGTCGGTCGAAGTAACTCCAAAATACAGGCTTTCAAAATGGGACAATTGCTCGAGGTTGATTGACGTCTGGGGACACTGGGTCTTTGTCGTTTTTCAACTGGCATCTTGAGTGCCATATATATATCACATGTATCGTATGCCCGATTCGGACTACGAGAGCTGCTGACGGTTTATTTCCCAATCAGGCATTTGTTGATACTCCACCCTTTCCCGTCGACCTTATTTTAGGAGCCCGCTCACGCCTACAGCCAGGCATCGAGCAAGAATTGCCGTGCTGGGAATTCGCTTGTCAGCGCTCTGGACTATCGGTATGTATTCACGAAGGACTTGGCGAGGGATCTATCAATGCCTTTGCATACGACTGACTCGCGATATCCTTCACCTATTTGTCTTCGCCTACAGCAGTCGTCAGACTGTTGCTGATGCTTTCGGGGGCTTCTGGAGCTGTCTCACAGCAGCCATCCAACTGCTGATCGATCGCGTCTTCTGACGAACGAGTCTTGACTGCTTCACGATCCGTGGGGTCAAAGTATACTTGGCCTCTATACTAACCGGCGCTTGAGTCATGCTCACAGGCCAACTCGCTTATCTGTCGACACTTTGTCGCGATTATTGTGCATTTACGATTACGCATGTGTTGTCCGCCCTCCTGTCCACGATTGTTGCAGCCACGAGTTTCTGGTGCAGTAGCATCCGCTTCTTCATATTCGACCATGCTTGCAATAGCCCACGATGAGACTAGAGCGCGCACCGACTTGTTCCGCTACTTGAAAGATTATATGCGAAAAGACGAGACGACGAACGAGCTCCCGATCGCATCCACTGCATTTGATCAGATTACTACCAAGCCTTTATCTGTGAGTCGGCTTTTGACTCGCGTTAAGCTATGAAGTCAAGTACTGACAAGTATCAGCAGTATCGTCCCGCCGTCCGCTTTGAACCAATGCACATTCACATCAATAGTAGTGACAAAGCCTCCGAAGCCTTCCATACCAGAGACGCGGACGCAGCCATCTTCAACATCCTGTGGCTCGACGACCTTTCTACGAATTCTCCAGATGGTGAAGCGCCCAAAAGATGGGATGGCGCGATGCATGACGTGACAGCACTTGAGCACCTTAACGGCGGGGATGCTTGAACATGCGCAGTGCATCATGTGAGATTACCCTTGCAGCTCTCCGTCTCTACCTCGATCAGATGCAGATACTTCATATGATCTCTGCGATGCGGGTTGCGGACCCATCGGGGCTTCAAACAATGGCGAGCTTGAAGACATGGTGAGAACTTCCCGTTCTTTCTGATTCTAGAATCCAAGGTGTCTCCAGAGACTCACACGACTCTGTCGGGACTCGCACTGACAAGGTGACCCAGGCCGCCACTGACCATCATACGTAATGCCGTCGCCCGTTGATTCAGGTTCATGATATCACTCGAACCCCTTGAAAAGCAAGGCTGCATGTCACCTCTTCATCGAAATTCTCCAGACGCTCGTGTCAATTGGCCACAATGCTAAAGTGACAAAACCGGAAGCCGTCCTTGGCACATACGACCGACGGCTCAAGGTCGACATGCATCGGCAATACAAGTCTGCCTCGCCATTCACAGAATTGGCTGTTTCGATGCATGCTGGTTCTGCGGAGCCGGCGCTTGTGAGTGATGGCAGCGCTAGCTTGACAGACTGATGCAGGTCAATATTCCTTTCTGCACTTCAACCGTCGGTTCTGGATGTTTCCACCTCCCAATCCTGCTGGTAACGGGTCCAGCCAGCTGACCCCCGAGATGTCAGATGAGTACCCGAGTTGAATCCGCGTCTCTGGTTTGCACCAGCGAATAACGACAGCCAATCCCTCCCTCTCCCTTTCTCTGAGACTGCTCACCAAATGAGGATGACTGCTGGTGTTGTTCCGTCAAGCGGACCCCAAAGAAAACCGTGTCGGCTGTCAACCAGCATGCTTACAACCGAGCTTCTGACTCGCTTCTGGCTCAGAACGACGAGTGTGGATCTTGTCAAGGTGGCATTGCAGCAGTATCATCCCCTGGGTCTTATTGCGACACCCTCTTTGACGGAGATGGTGTATGTATATCTAGAGGCCGAGCATATCCGGCATTGGCTGAATCGTGCCCGGTTGGTGGAGTCTTGTGATGTGCTCTGTCGGCTATTGGCCCTCTGGTCCCAGACCAACTTCCTTGCCTTGTGCCATTGTTGCTATCACCATCCACATCGGCAGGGCTGCAGGTAGTATGTGGGTGGCCCCCAGTGCCCTTTGAGGAACCGCATGCCGAGACTGGCAGCATCGTTCCCAGCGATATTTATGTGGGAGCATTCCTTTCCCTTCAGTGCGGAGCAGCATGGACAGTTTCTGGCGTCACTTTTTGCGCCTCATCCACGATGCTGGGCCGGACAGCGCAACTGCGTTATGACGCTCCATTCCTCATCGACACTGGTGGCTATTCTTCCCATAGTGTCTCGTTGGCTGATGCGATTCTGTTTGCGTTGACGGTGGTCGTTGCATGGTTCATCTCGTCCTCAGTATGCCAATACTTTCGACTTCGCCATTTCGACGGACCGTTGCTGGCCAAAGTCTCCAACTTGTGGCTCTTCGCATCTGTGAACGGCGGCAGATCCTACCTCGATTTCTGGCAAGCAACTCAAAAGTACGGTAAGTGAGCATCGAGTCGCATAGACCAGTGTCCGGGTTCCTTCAACAATTCATTGGCTGACAGTGCTCGATGATGCGCAGGAACAATCGCTCGAGTCGGACTCAACGACCTGGTTACCGACGACCCTGCCTTTGTCAAACACATGTGCAATGTCAAAACGGAATATCGGCGGTCTAGCTGGTACGACGGGATGCGCTTCAACCCTACCTCGAACAACTGCTTGTCTACGCGAGACGAAATCGCACACTCGGCTTTGCGTTCCAAGATGGCCGCGGGTGTATGTTTGCCGTCATGGAATCATCAGCTGGAGGACTTCGGCATGTGCTGATGGTTGAGACTCTCAGTATGCCGGTCGCGACGTTGACAACATCGAGCCGAAAATTGACAACAACATTCGCGAATTTATGCGTCTGCTCGCTAGGTATGCTGACACCAGGACATTCGTCGACCTCGGTCGCAAGGTCCAATATTTCACCCTCGACGTCATCTCGGATATTGCGTATGGAGCGCCCTTTGGATTCGTCGAGACAGATACCGATGTGTATGAGTATATCAAGACGACAGAAAAGAATCTCCCGATGGTCATGGTGGTTACCGTCTTCCCGTGGCTACTGACGCTGCTGAACTCCCCCATTCTGAAGGGGTTGCTTCCGTCTACGAAAGACCGGCTAGGCTTCGGCAGGATAATGAGGTGAGCAATAAAGTTGATTTCTGGCGGCGCCGTTTCCTGTACGGACATAAAAGGGCTGACGCTTGGTTCCATCTGTCCGTTTCTCAAGTATCGCAAAAGATGTAGCAGCAGAGCGGTTCAAGCCAGACGCCAAAGATGAGAGAGATATGCTGGCATCTTTCATCCGCCACGGCCTCACTCAGACAGAATCAGAGTCTGAAATTCTACTGCAAATGTAAGCCGCCCGATTTCTTGCTGAGGATGCTTGGTGATGTTGCTCGGTACTCGAACCCTGTACAGCCCATTCTTACTGATTGACTTGGTGGCACAGCGCCGCCGGATCCGACACAACGGCGTCAGCAATCCGATCAACAATGCTTCAGATGTGCTCGAACCCCGGCATTCTTTACAAGCTTCGACGAGAAATTGCGTGTGCCGATATCGCTGGTGACATCATCAGCGACAGTGAGGCCAGAAAGCTTCCATATCTCCAGGCCGTGATCAAGGAGGGTCTCCGTATCTTCCCCCCAATCGCAGGCCTCATGTCAAAGGAAGTTCCACCGCAGGGCGATATCTGGAAGGGCGTCTTCATCCCCGGAGGGACCCGAGTTGGATACAGCATCTGGGCCATTACACGACGAGAAGACATCTGGGGTGCGGACGCCCTGGAATTCCGGCCGGAGCGGTGGCTCCATACTCTCCCGGAGAAAGTGAAAGAGATGGAAAGCACTTTGGATCTCATCTTCAGCTATGGCCGATGGCTCTGCCTAGGCCGCACAATTGCCCTGATTGAACTGAACAAAGTATTCGTAGAGGTATGTGCCTGTCTGCTCTGTTCGCAAAAAAAGGGAATTTACTAAACGGCAAGTTGTCGTCTTATAGCTGATCCGACGATTTGACTTCACAGTCTGCCATCCCGAGAAGCCCTGGAAGGTGTTCAACCACGGCGTCTTTTCCCAATCGCAGCTCTGGATGCACGTCACAAGAACGAAGGAGGGAGATTGAGCGATTGCCCGTACACTGCGTGCTATTGGCAATGAACACTGCAAGTGAACCGCGAATTGATCCGTAAACATGAAACGAATCGATGTGTCCGTGGCCGTCGAGCTTCATACCGTCTAGAAGCATTTGAATAGGTACTTTAACATCCCTCGCTGGTTCTGCCTGTGTTCATCACGCTTGTCTCGATTGAATTTCTTCATTGCACAAGCTCTTCTCTCAGCTTGTCGAAGTAATGTTCGCACCAGGACTCTTGCCACAGGACGTTCTTCAGGGTATCGTGAAGTTGTTGCGGATCTCGATACCCAGCAGCAATGTAGGTCGACTTGAGAGCTTGTGTGAACCACTCTTGTCTCCCATTTTCCAGCGCTGCTCCGTATCCTATAAAGAGCGTCCACAACATCCAGTTCTCTTTACGCGGATTTGAAGAAGTCATTGGCTTTGTTATTCCGACCCTGAAGGAATTCTGCAGCCGATGGATCAACCGCCGCATAAGTTGGGCTTTGGCAGGGAGCTCTCGTATCGCCAGGTAGAGGTAGATGTTGAGTGCTACGCACAGCGGAGCCATGTCTTTCGAGGCATATTCATCGTTTGAAACTCTGGGCTGCAACAGATGAAGCCTGTACTCGACGTCGTATACGCGGCTTGCTTCGTTCTGGTGTGCATTGGCATCTTTTGCGGCAGAGATTTTGCGGAGAGATTGCACGACCGTGTTGAGCTGTTGTTCAACGCTGTAAAGTCCTTGCAAAGGAACGCTCTCTGACGAATCGACGGTATCGTTTGGGAACGAAGTGTGCTCGAGCCTCGTGGAGAGGGACGCGTATGGGAACTGCGGTGGACAATTCCACACAGTCGAGTTGCAGAAATCGGCCCTTATGTACACCTTGTCAGATTCTTTACCTCGGCGTAATCGTAATGACAACATCATTTGATATGGCCATTTGTGTTGTATAGGAGAGAGAGAAGAGAGGGAAGAGAAGGAGGGGAAAACATTACCACATGACGACACCGCGATGAATGCCCTGGATCTTCTCGATTCCCCCTTTTCTGTGGACCATGTATTTCAGTCCTTGCATGTGCATGTTTGAAACGTCAAGCATGCCCCCCAAATTCTGCACCAGATGACAACTGTTAGTAATGCCAAATCAGTCGTACAAGGTAAAGGGAAAGGGACAGGGGAAAGCGCCTCTTTCGCAGCAACCAAAGCAACCGCCGCAATGGTAGCATCTTCGATAATGTCGTTTCGAATCTTCTCATTGATCAAACGGAATGCTTCCGTTGAGTGGTATAGACATCCAATATCATCTGTGAAGCCGCGTCGCAGGTTGAAGTCGAGGGCGACAAGATATAATATCGAGTGAAAGAGGGCGCGGTGCTCTCGGGCATCGAAGAGACAGTAGCCGCCTCCTACGTTGAGATCGAGGAAGTCTCTGGAGTAGCTTTGCTTATCTATTGGTCGAGCGCAAATGTTAGCCAGTGCGCTGTGATGCTCCGCTTGTGAGACGTACAGTAGTATATCAGCTTTAAGCTTTCCGGTTTCAACTTGAGAGCAAAGGAATCGAAAGGATCGAGGCTCCCGCCCAGCAATGCCGCAGGTGTGCTCGCAAAAAAGCCATCTGGATCGTAAACGCTCAGATCAGTGATGGGGCCCCTGGGCATCACGATGCGCCCCTTTTGCGCTCTGGCGGCGGCGTCATTGGAAGCCCTATCGCGACCTCTTGTCTTTTTCGAAACTGGTTTCGGCTTCGACTTGTTCTGCAATGCGTTGAGGCGAAAACGCCCCTTGTACTGTGACGGGCTTGTCGGTTGATCGGCTGGTGTTCGATCAGGATTTTCAGGATTTCGTTGCTTCCAGAAGTAGTCTTTCATGACCTGTGTGCGAACGACCTTAGATATGCCTTTGCCGTCGTTCTCCTTGGCGAGTGATACTGTGACGAATTCAAAGGGCTTGCGGCTGATACGTGTGCTAGGAACCGCACTATTAGCAGAAGACTTTTCTGTTTGCTTGTGATTAGCCTCGTAGATTGCGACCCCGAAAATTTGTAGAATTACCGGTTGTTTGTGAGGATTGGAGCTCCTTCGAGTCATCATAGGGTATAATGACAGAATCCCGAGGATCAACACGTGAACTCATTGTCCGTGCGAAATGAGTGAGATAGTAATGAGCTTGTCGCCTCAGCTACTGCCCTTTCAATTCAGTGAGTAATTGGCCGAGAAATGATTCTTGGGTGATGAGCTGAGCTGAATCGGTTTGAACAGAGGTGAGATCAACGGGAGGTCATCGTGAGACATAGGTAGGCAAGCTTACTAATGTCTAATGCCCGATAGCCATTGCGAATCGTGAAGCCCGCCGCCGCTGTTAATAATCGACAGTGCAATTGGATGATACACTGTGTCGTTTGGGTTGACCCTGGTCTCGATGGGAGCTGAACTAGAACGAATAAGACGGCGAAAGAAATGAGCCGTTTTAGCCACATTGGGAAGCCCCTGCGATGCCTAGCAAGACCGTGAGACATATTCATGATTGATCCATCTGTAACCAGAAGGAGAAGAGATACACTTACTTCAGAAGTTTGTCGGCAATATCCCAGTAGCTGCTTCAGCGATGGCGTCTTCAACTCCAGCATCCAAGCCGAAGTGGGCAACGATCAAAACAACTCTCCCAGCTCGTCCGCTACCGCTCAACTCCAGCAGAGTCCCAGTCACGACGGATCGCTTGATAATCCGAGCACTTGATGCCGATGATCTTGATGGCCTGCACTTGATCCGCACTCAGCCCGAAGTCATGGTCAACCACCCTCAGGGGCGGATAGACAGAGACCTGGAGGAGACACGACCAAAGCTCGACCTGTTCCTGCCACCCAAAGATGAATCACATTACAACTTTGCCATCTGTTCCAAGGAGACAGGAGAGATGATTGGGATCGGAGGGTGTCACCAGTTGAAGTCCATGTTTGGCTGGCCTGCCATGGGGTACATGTTTCGCAAGGAATTCTGGGGGAAAGGACTCGCGACAGAATTCACCCGGGCGTGGCTGGATATGTGGTGCAAACTGCCCCGAGAAGAGGCTCATATTGAAGTTGATCAACGGAGCATCCCAGAGGGAGCAGAAGAGGAGGCGCTAGAGGTTATGACGGCCTTTACATCTGCGGAAAACCTTGCCAGCCAGAAGGTGCTCGAAAAATCCGGCTTCGAGCGGTTTCTGACGTGGGAGGAGGCCGACCTGAGAAAACCGGATGCCCAAATCACTCTGGTGGCATATCGGTACTCCCCCAACAAGCAGCTGGCCAACTGAAGGCTGGTGACGGAACACTGCTGGAATGGTGTTGCAGCGGAGTGGGACATTGTTGGCGTTTTTGATGTTCCTGCTGAGAAATTTGATATCGAGGCTCGCGTATCCAGTGACGAGTGGGTAGGGTAGTGGTATGAAGAAGCAACATTGACCAACCGTTCCAGATAGACTCAACCTTTGCCACCTGAAGCATTCTGTTGTCCAGCGCCTCGCCCATATCCGGATCAGGATTCGTGTGCCTCGCCGATTCTGTATCTTGCTATTCGACGCCTTGAAAGCGCTATTAAACAGTGTCAGTACGTGCAGCCCATGTGCTCCATAGGGACTCCCAAACATCATTGGCCAATCCCTTCCTACGGAAGCCCGCGCCGGGGGGAGTCCCCATGTTCAGCGGAGCGAGCCGGACGCGGAGCCGTCAACGTCGGCCGGTCGGAAACGACCATTTTCCGTTTTGAGTAATTCTTCGGGACAAGGACCCTGGATGCTTGAGTGGGGTCCGCAAAGTCGTGCATGATGGACGGATTTTCATCCTAGTGACCGTGGAGATACGGCCGCGGTGCGGGTGTATGTGTTGTCCTCTGGTGTGTGTCCTGTCACTTTCATCTCTGAAGCAGCTCTTTGAAGTTCGTCTCGGCTGCCGCATGCTCAGTGAAGACAGACCAATCGAGCCGGAGTGTATGAACTCCATTAGAATCGCAATAGCTTTTCTGGGATCTCAAGCGTTTCTCAGTATGCAGAGATTCACGACGAGCTCACTGGAGTGATCGCTATGTCGATGATGGCTCTAAAGTCTGAAGCAGCTTCGGCTTTCCTCCTAATCTGATAGTCTATCAGTCTGTTGATTCATGACAGCAAGTCCGTGCCTTTAGGCGTGCAACAGTAACGGTTGTCTTGTACCTCGGAAGTCATTGAAGCTGATACCGGGGATCAGCATGTCTGCTGCCAGCGATGAATCAGAGGGCATTCTTGTAGATATACCAGGCTCGGTGGCCAGGGCCTATTCAACTCAGGGACCAAACGTCAGCCATGGCTGTACCCGATCTGCGACGATCATCGACCTCATCAAGCAACTTCTATCAGCCTCGCTTCATCTGAAGAAGAAGTTCGCTCCAAGGAGCTTTTGAAAGGCAGCCGTTGCATAGATCGTGCGAGATGTGGTCGACTTGCTAGTGCCTGCCATGCTGTTGAGCCACAATATGACATGGGAATCTGAATCCTTCGCCCAGTCACAGACATGTTGGAGAACGACTCAAGTGTCAGGAAGGCGTCTCCGTTTCTGACTCTCGTCAAACAAAGCGAGGTAAGCGCAGCTTGGAACTGTACACCTGCCGACGACCGCCCTGTAGTCGATGTCGAGTGGTATGTTCCTGAATTGGAGCGTCGCCTTCTGGGGAATCTGCAACAAACATCAGTCTTTGTTCCCGAGAGTTGGGAACAGAATGTGCCCGCCTGTATAGAGCAATTGACAATGGTGGGATCATCGATGTGTATCGTGTCGATTTGGAAGAGATGCCGAGTCAACACAAGACCAACGTGGAGGAAGGCCGGCCTATTGTGTCGACAGTAAAAGGAGACGAGAGGGCGATCGACGTGCGAAATCTAGATGCTATGCTTGTAAAAGGAGAATCAGCTCTTTGGAAATTGGAACGCGAACCAGCACTAGAGAACTTGCATAGTGGCCAATCCCTCGGTCCATCAGCACGGATCGGCGTCAATATTCTGGCACTTCATCCTGTTGCTTTCCCCGTGGTCAGCATTTATCCATTCTGTTAGACGCGGAGAGGCAAGGAAGAGAGATAAAACAAGCGACTGTTCTTCAGAGCCCACAGGGTACAGGCTTCTACTCTGGAAGTCGTATGGAAACTCAATCGCTCGCGCAGGTGGTGTTGGAGTTCATCTCGGCTGCTCAGACGATGAATCATCAGCTGCGGTCCGAATTGCAGAAGGGGTAGATGAAAAAGGTGAAGGTCTCACGGGCTCCGTTATGGCACGAATTTGACAATTCAAAGGCACAAGTTATCAAGAGGTTTGTCGATTCATCGTGCAGTTGAATGGCTGAATAGGTGCCGCTGGACTTTTGCGGGAGCAGGTGCAGGACGTCCGGCAAGCGAACACGTGAACAGGGCGAGACCTGGTACCTGATACATGTTCGGATGGCGATGGGAATTTTTATGCTTCTCGATGATTTGGTGTGAGCCTGCAATAAATATCAGGCTCAGGATTTTCGCATTCTCAAATTCGACAGATAATTGTAGCTATTCGACTATTCAAAGACAAGGCGCTGCATCGAATCTGCCCGTCTCAAACCTTGGACCAAATCCTACATCCCGTTTCTTCCAGGTGACGGAGTCTTCCATTAGTGCGTCAGATGTCTTCCTGCTGCCTTGTCGAAGATAAAGTCTCATAGCTAAGGATTGCAGCACTGCCTCTTCCTTGTGCTTTGCTCACCTCCTTTTCTCATGCCGGACGATGCGTCAACCTGCTCAGGCTTTGATTTGACTTCTGGGGTGATGAACTGCGTGCAGCAGCAAGCTTCTCGATTCAATCAGCAGTCCGAAACTCACACATTGGTCTCGCTCTGCTTCGCCTCGGATCATGCATTGTCTTGATTCTCTCTGGAGCTGACCGATGCCTAGTATACAACATCCACCGCCTTTGTCCATGGTGCTTCGAACAGACATACCCCACGTGAGCTAGGTAATTATTCTTTTCTCCCCATGAGGCCATCTCACACAGGTGGTGCCCCATGCGGTTTACCAAATGCTTGCGTCTGCTGTACGCAATGTATGTGTGGCTTCACTGTGCCTAGACATGGACTGCTGCAGACCAGTTGACAACTACCCTAGAAGCGAACGCAGAACGAGGGGCGACTTACCCTACCTAAATATTCAACGCGAACTGAGGAGTCTGAGATCGCTAGGCACCATGAAAGCCAGGCAATTAGAAGGCATTGCTCCCGCACTGGTCATCTGGACAGAAGGTTTGATGTCGCTGCTGGTCTCTCCCGACGACACCCACGAAATGGACTCGATTAGAATGACTTGGCAATCTGTACTTCCATCTGCCGCGAGCTGAGTCATAGGGCTTCAAGCAAATTAAATAAAAGAAAAAATTCCTTACTTTCTTTCTCTCCTTTCTACTTCCACTCTTCAACTCATGCTGATTCGCATCCGTCTGTTCGCTCTCGATCTCCTTGCCTTTTCCCGCGAGAGACTGCGTTCATGCCCATGCAGGTTACATCGGGCTGACTCATCAATGTCGGACAGAACAACGCTGACATAATCTTCGCATGAACTCCGTCCAGTGAGCTCTTTCGCCTTTTCGTCAGTCAAGGGAACGACCCTGAACGCATGCAATGCAGTGACACTGCATGAGTTGAGCTTCTTCTTGTCTTGTTACTTTCTCGATCCATCCCTCATAATCACGCCTTTTGGAGCCTTGTCCAGCTCTTGCTCAGTGCGCGACCATCGCTGATCATCTCATCGATGCCAGAGTCTGGCTGAGCACACCGAGCACCGGCTCTTCATTCGCAGGCCGCCAGGCTCCATCGACATGAGCTCGTCGGCTTCATCCACCTCCGCCGGAGCCGAGCGGCGCAAGCTCCGGCGAGGCACGACAAGCTGCTGGGAATGCAAACGGCGAAAAACACGATGCCATTTCGAGAAGAGCGGCTCAAGCGCTTGCGAGTCTTGCGAGCGCCGTGGATGCAAGTGTGTCCTGCAACATGTCGAGGAGCGGTCCTTGGTCACGGAGGCAGCGAACCATTCAGCTCGTGCTCGACATGCTGGAGATCAATTGGATCATCTCGAGGGCGTGGTTGATCGACTGGTACGCCAGTCGACTCTTCCTGCCCAAAATCCTCTGCAGGAGAAGCCAACCAATGCATCAATCAACGACACATCCCGACGAACCCGACAACTGCAACCATCGTCCGACTGCCGCCGCAGATTACTTCCCAAGCCAGATCACGGGCCAGCACAGAGCTCCTCTCATTTCTCCACCCACGGTGATCTCGAGACTCTGAATCAACCAACTCAGACGTCAACACCGCACCTATCATCACAAGTCGTGACGGCCGATGCCGTACTGCTGCCGCCTCACCCAACCAATGGCGCTCTGCGATGCAGCTCCCTGACTCTGTTGTTACAGTCCATACTCCCGTCTGCCAACGTCACCACCCGCATCATGCACCAAAACAAGCTGTTGATGATGTCCATGCATGTCTTTCGAGGCCTGTCCACCGACCCTTTTCGATCTGTTGCCCCTCGACAAATCTCCCGCTTGGCTGCCCCGACGACGACCAATGCCGAACCGATTGATCTAGCTCGAAGACTCTTCCAGCTGGCAATCTGCCTCCAGCAGTCAGACCGCACGTCGGAAATCTCTGCACTCTGCCTCGATCGCTCCAATAGTGACGTTGCAGGCCAATATTTCGAGGCTGCTTCCCGTTACGTCACGTCCCAGGACTCTCTCGTTGTCTCCTTTGTTGGCATAGAGACACTGATGCTTGAAGGACTGTACCACATCTCGACAGGCAATGTGCGGCTCGCTTGGCTCGTGTTTCGCCGAGCAATAGGCATTGCTCATCTGATGGGCCTGCACATACCACAACGACGGCGCCACAGCAAGCAGACGCCAATATGCTTGGCGACTCTATGGTTCCGCCTCATATTCACGGAGCGCTACCTGTCTTTGGTGCTCTGTCTTCCAATATCTGTTCGAGACGATAGCTTTATGGAGGACCTCATTGGGCAAGAGCCTCACGAACAGCTTGAGCGGGTCCAGGCCAAGCTTACGAGTCGCATCATATCTAGAGACGAACTGATGCGACTGGATCCTTGCACAAACGACCTCACCTACGATCATTACAACGAGACGAAGGACATTGACCACGCGCTGAAGCAGGCGGCGCGGACTCTGTCAGCAGACTGGTGGGCTTTTCCGAGGCTTAAGGATGCTCAAACAAATGGTGAGCTGAAAGACATGACTTCCAAGGTCGTTCTCCAGCTGCATCACTACAACCTTGTGCTGTTGCTTCATCTGCCCTATGTTGTTCCACGGCTTGGGGATCGCTCTGCTGGCCATGGAGTGCAAGACTACACAAGCTCCAAGCTCTCCGCCATGTTTGCCAGTCGTGAGCTACTTGCCCGGTGCATCATTCCGGTCAGCCCAAATCGGGTGACCTCGTCAACCCGGGGAAATACGCTCAAGATTATCCTTGCTGCCTTGGCCCTGCTGCTAGCTCACCTGGATAGCCACCGACTGGGTCGCGACAATGCCCTTGATCATCAGCGTCCAGCAGATTTGTTGATGGTCGAGCGGGCCATTCAGAGCCTAGAGACCATGGCCCAGAGATATGACGACGTGCTCTGCTTCTCCGCCGTTCGAGCTTTGAGGAGGCTTGGTGACGTTGAAGCAACAGCCGCAGACAACCTTGGTTACCAAGTTTGGTACGAGCCCAGCGACATGATGGAGTTGGAGTGCTTAGTTCGAGACGACAAAGACACAGTAGCGCTTGTGTTTCCATATGTTGGGACCATTCAAATTCTGCGCCAATGCCACCAAGAAGACGTACCGACAAGCATAACCGGATCCCGCGTCACAACAGAGGCAACCGGCCTCGATGCTGAGCTATTGACCTCATCGTGGGCATGGGCCGGCTCTCCGTTGTCTTTCTGGCCCGATTTGATTCCCACGGCTTCCAGTCTTAATGATACACAAAGTGCAATATTCGATGGTCGTGACGTTCAGAATTCACGAAACCTCCCACGTAGCGACGTCGAGTGTGTTGATACGCAAACGATGCCGCGACTACATCTACAAGACCTGCACGTTTTTGATGGGATTTGAAAGCCAAGCATGAGCGAATATTGCAATCCATCTAATGCTATTTCTAAGGTCTTGATCCGAAGCAACGCTGTGCAGGAAGACTATCGCATGTCAGTCGGGCTGCGATCGAACCATCATGACTCCAGCGGCGGGGTGTCGCCGAAAAGATTCACTCCAGGGAAATTCTCTGGAATCCGGGGGCCTGCAACTTCTGTTGCCACAATCCGAATTGCCTGCTCCTCCTCGGCCGTCAAGCTGATGCTCATGGCTGCGAGGTTCTCCCTCAGCCTGTCCTCCTCTGTCGTGCCAGGGATGGCGAAGATGTCATCGCCCTGCGCAAGGATCCAGGCCAGGGTCAGCTGGGCGGGACTGACGCCCTTGTTTTTTGCGATGTCGTTAATCTTTGCAACGGTGGCGATGTTCTTGTCCAGATTGTCGCCGCTGAAGCGAGGAAGCATGGTGCGCATATCCCCGGCCTTGGTGATGTCCTCTTTCGACCGGATGGCCCCCGTGAGAAGGCCGCGTCCGAGTGGGCTATATGCGACCACGGCGATTCCAAGCTCTCGCGCAGTCACAAGAAAGCGGCGCTGAGGCGACTCAATCTCCAGCGTAAAGGGATTGTACTCCATCTGGACGCAGGCGATGGGGTGGATCGCGGAAGCACGGCGGAGGGTGTCGGCGCTGCATTCGCTCAGACCAATATGCTGGATCTTGCCCTCCTTCTTGAGCTCGACCATGGCCTCGATGGTCTTTTCGATGGGCGTGACTTTGTCGAGATGATGGACGTAGAACAGGTTGACAAACGGCAGCCCGAGCCGCTTGAGCGACTTTTCGATGGCCTCTCGGCAGTATTCCGGAGACGAGTTCACTTTGAGGTTCCTGCCTTCTGCCCGCAAGCCGAATTTGGTCGAAAGAAAGATGTTGTCTCGCTTTCCAGGGTTGGCCGCGAACCATTTTCCCAGCAGGTCTTCACAGTCGCCATACATGTCGGCTTGCAAACCCATTTCATCAGCAAAGGGGCCTCCTGCTAAACTCAGATCTCTGGACTCACCGGTATCCCAGAGTGTCTCGCCCATCTCATACGCCTTGTCCAGGAAGGCCAGGCGCTCCTCGTCCGGGGCTGGCAGGCCGTAGTGTCCGCTCAGACCCATGAGGCCGAGGCCGAGGCGAGGCACTTGAGGTCCATTCTTGCCCAAGGCACGGGTGACGATCTTTGGAAGCGTGTGAGACATTGTAGTTGTCTTGTTATTGTCGAATGTGCTATTGTATGATGCTGTTGTATTCTGGCCGACATGTCAAAGCAGTGTTGGGGTGAGCGTCCTTTATACCTGTGACCGGCTTGCCAATGGATCGATGCAAACACGTTCGTCACCCATTGCAAAGACCTATAGACGAGACCTTTACGCAATTCTCGGCATTAGTTGCACCTATCTCCATGAACATCGGCTGTTGCTCCGTGAACATGAGCTCGATGGTTGGACCGGAGATCACCAAGCTGAAGCGGCCTGACCAATGAGCTTTCTTCCGCCGAACGTCTCGTCGGCCACAGCCAATCAGCGTTCTCCCGCCGCTAAAGCCGTCCGATACCCGACTTGCTCTTATTGGGACAACATGTCGGTCACGGAGGTCTGTTGTTCAAGGTTCCAATATGTTGGTCATCAACTGGATGCACTTTGGAGTCTTCCATCCGTGACTTTGATCCGGAAATTGCTTCAACGTCTCGCTGCTGGGCTTGATGCAACTTACGGCAGAAATTTCGACGAGGTTGACCCTGATCTTCAGGACCAAGTCGTCAAGCCGCTCAAGTGGCTCGCTTTTCAAGGGCAAGGCACCTGCGATAGAGCAACTAGCCTACCTTTTCATTGCCCGTTCACCATATTGCATTTCAAGTGTAGAGGGCCTTTTTTTTTTTTTTTTTTTTCGCAACAGTCAATCCTTCTCCAAATGTCTGTGAGAGGCTCTGCCTCGATCTTCCTACTCAGGACCGCACACCACTCCCTTCTGGACCCATGTCTAGCTTGCTTGAAGCACTTCAGCCTTCTTGCTGCAAACTCAAGGATTGGCTCTAGACAACCACATTCAGAAACCCAGCGACTCCTTGTCACGCCACGTCTCCTTGATGAAATCGGCACATCGCTCGGCCACCATCATGGTCGGCGCCATCGTGTGTCCACTTGAGATCTTGGGAAACACGCTGGCGTCGCCTATACGGAGACGGTCGACTCCAAAGACACGCAGCTTGGGATCCACGACGCCGTCGGCCGGGTCGAGGGCCATTCGACAGGTGCAGGCGTAGTGCAGGGAACCCTGGTAGGTGCGACATGCGTAGTCGTCGATGGTTTTGTCCGAGATGGTTGGCCAATCTGGTAGCTCCGATACCTCCGTTGTATCATCCTTCTTTCTTCTTGTTTGCTCGGCGATTGGTTGGCGAGTCCGGGTATGCCATCGAGATATTGAAGGTCCATGCCAGATCCCTAGAGCACAGGCGCAGGGTGAGGGTATCCCGAACGGTCAAACCCTTGGCCAAGACGTAGTGTCGTATCATCGATGGCAGTTGTGCGAGCGAAGATGGCGCAGCTTAGCGAGGAGTATGCCAGGAGTCCGCGGCCGAAGAAGATCCAGAGGATAAAGTGCCAGATGAAGACCAGTGGGCGGTAGAGGCTGTGGATGGTATCCTGAGCTGGGTGCTTGGACATGATGGCCACGGCAATGTGGTCCATCAGATTGTTGCCCCCCCGCGGACGACTTCTGGATGATGGGAATGCCGAGCTGGTCGAGCTGGTCTTTGGGTCCGATGCCACTGGATTGTCATTTGTTGGCTGATTCCTCGCTGTTCGTGTGACGGATATTGGGAATGGCATTCAAGATTGGGGGAGTGCCTAATGCACCAGCGCATAGGACCACTTCTCGTCGCGCCTTGACACGAAAATCATCATCGCCCGTCTTCCCTTTCCTGTGGATTCGAACCCCCACCACCCTCCAAGATTCGGGGTCGATATCGAGCTTGTAGGCCCCGATATTGAGCCTTTGCGTGGCCGATGGCGTTTTCGCTCTTGACGAAGTAAGGCTCTACTTTCTCCCAGGCCCAGTCCTTGAGTCCGAACTCCTGGGACCAGTCGTTGTAGTTGCTGGGCGGACAACGCGTGAGGACCATTGCGTTGATGCGAGTCGAGCCTCCGAGAGCTTCTCCCCAGAAGAGGGCCAGCTTCCGGTTGACCGCCGTAGACAGTTGACCGAGGTGCGTCACGGCTGCGGTGCCGGGCATTCTTGGGTGCATAGAGAGGAGGGGGATGCGGCCGATGAGGCCGTCGTTGACAAAGCCCTTTTCGAGGAGCAGGACGGATACGTTGGTATCTTCGGCGAGACGTGATGCTAGGACACAACCGCCAGCGCCTCCTATCCATTTCAGCTGTTAGTCACGGATATCTGCTGCCTAGGCGAAAAGAGTGGTCTCGACTTTGCCCTCGACGATGATGTAGTCGTATGTTTTGCCGTCGACATCCTCCGCCGTTCGCTCAGGATAGGAGCTGAAAGGCCACATGATCCATCTTGCGAGTATAACTGGAGATGATGGGGAGATCTTGGAGTGAGGTTGGATGCAGGCTATGGCATTTTTATGTCCCGAGTTGTCGTTCACGAGCAGTCGTTGAGTATACCTAGTTCCAGCTGTCAGCGCTAGGGTTGGAGGGGTTGCCGTTTGCCGTGGAGATGCTTGCATCTGCGACTGGCTGACGCAGCTTATCGTCTTACATCTTGGAGCTTTGTCACAGAAGTCACTAGTAGAAGTTGGTTGGTTGCAGGGTGGTGTAAGCTTGGTTATTGAAAAGTCTGCGTCGACTTGGATAGACAATCTTCGGTCGAGGGCTTTCGACGACAACAGTTACGGCTCTGTCTCGTCCTGAAAATGGTTGGCCCGAGAGGAATGATTGGGTATGAATTGTCTTGTCCGAGAGAATTGATCTGTCAATGCTTCTTGCGTGGTACAACGATGGAGCAGTTTGAGTTACCAAGGTACATCGTCACTTTGTTGTCGGGTGTTGCAACGAGTGTCAGCTTGGTAACTGGAGCCTTGTGGGTGATATCGATCAACAATCAGAGGGCGAAATGAAGCAAATGCCAGCAATCGGATGGAAGAGGAACGGCGCTGCCAGGAATAACTGTGGATGAGGAACGAGTTGCAAGAGTCTCGATTGTCTTTCCAGGTGAAGGGAAGGGACAGGAGACCCCGTGGCTCTGTGCCTTCCTCGGCTTTAGCATATTGGGCGAGTGCGAAAAGAAAATGCCCTCGCTAAAGGAAAATAATCGGTGAAAACTATCCGTCCACACAGCTTGCCAAGGGAAAAGAGAGATGCCACTGGCTGGCAAGTTCGAGGCGTGTTGATGAGTCGACCCTTGGGATGTCTTGTCCGTCATCTCTTCATCAACTCGTCCAACATGTCTGAACTATTCCCAGGATGGCTGTATTTCCCTTCCGACTTCGCACGTGGCTTAATGCTGACCCTCTAATGCCGTCTAGGAGCAATACATGCCCTCCTCCCACCTCCCCGCAAACGACCAACTTCTCCGTTCGTCCTCCATCTTCCCTGCGGACGACATTCCCTGTTCAGGCATCGCGGATACCCACCAGATTCGCAGCTACTGCAGCCTTTGATCGATGGTCGGAGCTGCGATGCAGAGCCAGAGAGATACGATGCGGCCGGATGGATTTATAAGAATGACTCCGCACTTTCGTCGGTGATCTGAACTATACAGTCTTCATCACCACCACCACCATCATCATCATCATCATCACCATCATAATGTCTTTGATGGACTCCCTCTTCGTCGCCTACAGAGAAAGGCAAGCTGCCCTCGAAGCAAGCGACAACCCGTATGCCAGCGGCGTCGCCTGGATCGCGGGAGAGCTCTCACCACTGGCAGAGGCGCGAATCCCAATCCTGGACCAGGGCTTCCTCCACGGCGACCTGTGCTACGACGTTCCCTCGGTGTGGGACGGCAAGTTCTTTCGCCTGGACGACCACATCACGCGCTTCGGGTCCAGCTGCGCCAAGATGAGGTTCACGCTGCCGCTCCCCAGAGACGAGCTCAAGGCCATCCTGTTCGACATGGTTGCAAAGAGCGGGATGCGAGACGCCTATGTCGAGCTCATCGTCACGCGCGGGCTCAAAGGAGTGCGAGGGTCGAAGCCCGAGGAAATTGTCAACAACCTGTACGTGATCCTGCTGCCGTACGTCTGGCTGATGGACCCGGACATGCAGCGTCGCGGCGGCAGCGCCATTGTCGCTCGCACCGTCCGCCGGACGCCGCCGGGGGCCATGGATCCTACAATCAAGAACCTGCAATGGGGCGACATGGTGCGCGGCATGCACGAGGCGCGGGACCGGGGAGCCAGCTATCCGCTTCTCACGGACGGCGACTCGCACCTGACGGAGGGAGCGGGATACAACATTGTGCTGGTCAAGGACGGGGCCATCTACACGCCGGACCGGGGGGTGCTGCACGGGATCACGCGGAGGACCGTCATGGAGGTCGCGAGGGCCCGGGGGATCGATGTCCGCGTCGAGGCTGTTCCCGTCGAGATGGCGTACAGCTGCGACGAGATGTTTCTGTGCAGCACGGCCGGGGGAGTGATGCCGGTTACGGAGCTCGATGGACGGCCGATCAAGGATGGACAGGTTGGACCGATTACGAAGACGATATGGGACGGATACTGGGCTCTTCACGGGGAGGATGCGTACACGACAGCGGTTGATTACGGGCAGTAGGTACTCCACGTTGACGGCAGAGCAGTAAAGGGTGATCCGATTAGCGCAGCAGAAGCAAAGACGATACGAGCAAGCATCTATTCTTAGCAAGGCTACTACCTCACTTCTGGCAATCAAAGCAATACTAGGCGAAATTGGTGATGCTACCAGTATTACGAACTTACGACGCCCTCGAGGCTCTGTGAAGGACATCCGGCCATCGGTGTTCCCCGGACATTGGCGTATCCACTGCCTCATCTACCGCAACGTCGTGTCACACGTGTTATCTCAAGTCTTGTCGCCGTCTTGCTGTGCCTGTGGCGACGACCCCTGCCGGCCAGCAGCGAATCGGAGACAAAAGCAGCCCAATAAAAGGGAAATCATGGTCCAGCCAAGCGGTACAACAGACGGCCAACAATGGAGCGTCCTGGGTAATGGGGCCAGGGCCACAACTGAACAAAGCACCGGGTCAACGCCAATGACAGCTCACGCCCATCAGCTTGCAGGGATCGCGAACGAGCCGTCATATTATCCCGTTCGTCTGCTAGCCGCTTGCAGCCTAGCTGTAATTTTGTGAGCTGTCACCGCTTGGGGCCCACAGGCAAGGCCAAGCTCTTATAACATGAACCAAGGCCCTCCTGATCGTGGAGGCGACAGATCTTAATACCTGTTGGTGCTCACCAATGCCTCTTCCAACTTCTGCGATCCATCGAGAATGACAGACACAAGCCCCAGATATGAAGAGCTGAAGAAGCGGAAATGCGTCCTGCAGCGGGAGCTGCGTCGACGCCAGGGGTTTCCGCGCCATCGGAAGAGATTCGACCACGACGAGGACGAGGAGCACTTCCAGGACTTTGTAGCCGCCGAGTGCGAGAAGCGGGAGCAGGAATGCAGGGACGTCCAGCGCGAGTGTGACGAGATATACCAGCGGAAGCTCCGCCAGCTGGCCCGCGAACGCGATGAGCTGTACGAGCGGGAGCGCCAGAAGATCGACATCCGCTACGAGGAGCTGTTCGACCGCGAGTATAAGCGGATCGAGCGCCAGATTGACCAGCGAGCGCTGAGAGAGCCGGTCAAGGAGAGGGAACCGACTCGAGAGAGAGACCGCCTGCCGCAAAACCTCGTCCAATACCTCAAGACCTGCCACGCGCTGCACATGCGGTTCCAGAAGACGCCCAGTCGGTCCCTGATCACGCAGAAGGAGGCGCTGAGCTGGACGTTTCCGCGGCGAATTGTTCCCTGGGACGGCTTCGCCAAGCTGCAGGAGGGCGTATGGAGCCAGCTGCCGTCCGAGACCGAGTTCTGCACGCAACAGCAGTTCCCATCCGTCGAGCAGCTAGACAGCATCAGGCGGACCCTGACGCCGGTGAATAGCGAGGCGTCGCTGCAGCACTTTGGACGCTACGCCATCGAGAACGTCGTCCAGGAGTTGATGGACAAGCTGTACGAGGACGGCCTGCTGTGGAATGGTCTCGGGCTCAGCGACGACGTGAAGGTGACGATCGAGACCGAAAAGGACCTCGGCCAGGTGTACGAGCCCATGCTGGAGTCGTCGTGGCATAAGGACGCAGGCGAGCTGAAGCTGTCGATGCGCAACTCTCACCGCAGGGCGAAGAGGGCGGGCATCTGGGTCAATCGCTCGTGCGTATATCGTCACAAGGAGGATCAGGGGACGAAGACGCCCATATTCGCCATTGTGCATCAACTACCGCACAGACTGCAACTCGACGAGATCAAGTGCGGCCTGGCCTCTGAGATCCGGCCCGAGCGAGACGTGATTGACAAGGAGGGCGACGACTACACCTTCGCCTCGAGGACGCTGGTGGCCGCCACCGTCACGCAGCTCTACTCGTACATGATTAGCAGGGATATCCAGTACGGGTGCGTCTGCACGGGCGAGGCCTTTATCTTTTGCCGCATCTCCGAGGATGATCCCTGCACGGTATACTGCACGCCGTGTGTGCCGGAGCGCGAGGTCCTCAACGACGACTCTACACGGCTTCAGCGGACGGCGGGTGCCCTCGTCTTTGGGCTGGTGCTGCAGGCTCTCCGCGCGAGGCCGCTTCCCGAGGCGTGGTGCGAGTCTGTCACATATATGGACACCTGGACGATGGGATACGACGACGTGCTGGACAGGATACGCAAGACGTGTGCCTCGAGACCGCAGTCACCATCGTCATTCAAGATCTACCGCTGGCAAGGGTTCAAGCAATCGCCCCTCTACATCGAGACGAAGACGGCAGATCCCAGGGAGAGCGAGAAGATCCGGAGCTGGCTCGACGACGTGTCGGGCCGAGACGGAGCCATTTTCGAACTCGACCGATGCATCAGCGGTCCGCGCCCCCTATTGATGGACCAGCCGTACTGCTCCCAGAGTTGCCTCCTCGGTCTGGTACATGGGACAGTCCCCGACGTCCACTGCCCCAACGCCGAGTTTCACGGGCCGGCTCACCTCGACTACAACGACTTCATGCGCCTCCTGCTGAGACAGCTCGATCGCGGCGACGGCCAAGATTGCGACTACATGCGGTTGCGGGTGGGCAACACCGTCCGGTCGCTCCTCAAGGTGAGGCTGACGTCGCACGGCTACACGTTCATCGCAAAGGGCGGGAAGAGCTCCGCCAGCATGTGGGCGGAAAAGTCCGTCTACGACCAGATGGCAGGGCTGCAGGGCGACTGCGTGCCCGTCTGCCTCGGTCTGCTGGATCTCGGACGGCCGCGGCGGTACAGCGAGAACGCCTGGAAGGAGATGCTGCTCCTGAGCTGGGGCGGACGGCCGTTTCTGAGCTGCCACAGGCAGGTTGAGACGGAAATGATTGCCAAGATGGCGGACAACGCGTTGGACGCCATCCACAAGCTGGGCATCGTGTACAACGGGGGACTCGCGGCGAGCAACTTTCTGTTTGACCGGTCGCGGGAGGGCGTGATGCTGGTCGACTTTGAGGAGGCGTCGCTGGACTTTTGCAAGACACCGGCGGTGATGGGGGACTGGCAGACGCGGAAGCGGAAGCGGTACCTGTGGCAGGAGGAGGTGCGGCACCGGTTCATGATGGACTCGAGCGTGGCGATGGCGACGATTCGGAGTGCGGAGCGCAGGAGCGGCGGCGGGCGGTTTGGGGACGATGAGAGCGATGTTGACGATTCGGTGAGTCGGTGTTGATTTGATGGACCTGCCTACCCATTAGTAGATTCTTGTATATATTGAGTACCTACTTGTTGTAATGTGATGACTCTGATAGCATTGGTTCCGATTACTGTGGCATTGGTTGATCTTTTCAGAAACGCATCGTTGATCGGTGACTTGCCTAGCATATTCATGATGAAAATCTGAGCCATTAAGCTGAAGCATCCATAACATGCCGACAACTGTTACACTTGCAGGTGGTAGGGCATTCGATACACCTTGATGGCTACCCTATTAGCTGCCTTAGTCAGCTCGTGCTACCAGTACATCAACGTCAGTTCCAGCTCTTCCAATACGAATAGACTCGACTTCAAGCATCAAACGCTATTCAATCCATCAAACTCAATTGCCTACCTATTGTCAAAGACAGTCGCACCACAGCAACACCATCCAATACTACCTCAAAAATCTATCACCACCACCTAGAAACATCAAATGGGAATAAATCCATCAAACCTCAGCTAACCCCCCCCCCACCGGAGGCGCCGTCCAGCACTAGCCTAAAAAGGCCCGCAGCTCCCGATGCGCCACTGCACTGATTGGGCGAGATCCCTGTCTGCCATTCCTCGAGAGGCCGCCACGTCGTCAGGATGCATGTTCGCTGCAATTGAGTCTGATAGATCTCCGTATCCATTCTCGGAATAATAGCCTGGTGAAGCTAACGGAAGAATAGATGCAATAGTGGCTATAATACTCGTCCTGAAAGAGATCGAATGAGTCAGACATTCATCCGCCGTGGACGGAACAGCAGGTACCGAGCGACTCCGTGCATCACCCGTCTTGGCGCTGAAACCAGGTTCCCCCCCTCCCCCCCCCTCCCTTTCAGCAGGCACCTTACCCGCACCCGCTACAACCAACCCGCTGGACCACTAAAGCCAACCCGTGGACCACTAAGCCCGCTGCAACCACCCAACCATCCACAATCCGCTAGAGCTCCCGTCACGAACCCACCGACGATCCATGCAACTGATAAACCAGAAAAACCAGCAATTGAGGTTGCAGTGCGATAAGCCCGATTATGGAGTGTGGGACACACCACCAACAGGGACGGGAGAAGCAAAAAAAAAAATCGAGACACGGCAGAAAAAGTGCCGCTTCTTATCGTCACCTCCTCCGCTTGTCTCGCTTCTCTCCCGTCTGGCGGCGCAGGTAAATATCCTCTTCCTCCCCTTCCTTTCTCTTCTTCCTTTTCCATTTTTTTCTGCCTCTTTCGTTCTTACTGACTCCCAATCACAGCGACAACCGCATGAGGCTCCAGTGAGCCAGTCCGGCCCCCTCCTCGAACTCCCACCAGTTCGCTGCCCCCCCGAACCTCCTCCTCCCGAGTCCAGCCAGATCCCTCTCACAAACGTTCGCGTCTCCCCCAATGGCCGTTCAGCCTCCCCCGCCCGTCCTCGACATCGACGAAGTGCTCCCCGGCACGCGCTGCGTCTTCATCGACGAGTCCGCCAGCAGCACCTCCGCCAACGGCCTCCTCCAGAAGCACGACGGCATCGTCCTCGTCCCCCAGCCCACCCAGTCGCCCAACGACCCCCTCAACTGGAGCCTGCCGCGCAAGATATGGCACACCGCCCTCGTCTGCTTCGCCGTCGCCCTGACGGCCGCCACGTCCAACGTCGCCGGCTCCGCCAGCACGGGCGTCAATGAGGAGTATGGCATCAGCTACGACGTCTTCAACACCGGCGCCGGCGTCCTCTTCCTCGCCATTGGCTACTGGACCCTGCTGAGCTCCCCCGCCGTGCATCTGTACGGCCGCCGAATTCTGTACATCGTCGGCGCGACGTGGGGCCTCATTGGCAACATATGGTTCGGCCGCCTCAAGACCTCCGAGGATGCCATCTGGACGCAGCTCTTCGTGGGGGCCTCCGAATCCGTCGCCGAGGCCGTGGTGCAGCTCTCCCTGCTGGACATCTGGTTCGAGCACCAGAACGGCACGTCGATGGGCCTGTATACGCTGGCGACCTCCGTGGGAACGTATCTCGGTCCGTTGATTGGCGGGTATGTCGCTGACAGCAGCCTTGGGTGGCGCTGGATTGGATACCTGGGCGCCATCATGTCTGCCTTTAACTTTGTGCTCTTTTACTTTGGCCTGGAGGAGACGTCGTTTCCTCGTGAGAGGTACCAGCGAGCGGTGGAAAACCGGGCGCCGACGAGCAACGAGAAGACGACTGGCGGCGAAGCGAGGATGGATGGTGACGAGAAGACGAGCGGCGCCGAAAAGATCACGCCCGGCGCGTCAGACGAAGAGGCCCGCGAGACGGATCAGTTCTCCGTCAACTACACGCGCCCCAAGTCGTACTGGCAGCGCATCGCCCTCGTCACGCCCGCCCCCAACCTGCGCGGTGTCGGCGCCAGGCAGTACGTCGGCCGCCTGTGGCACACGCTGCGCATCTTCACCTTCCCCGCCGTCTGGTTCGCCGGCCTCCAGTGGGGGATGCAGAACATTGCGCTGTCCTTTTACCTCACCATCGAGGAGGACTACTGGACCGAGGACCCCTGGGACTATGGGGACGTCGCTGTGAGCAACATGAACATTCCCTGCCTGATTGGTAGCATCATAGGCTGTTTCTACGGAGGCTACCTCAGCGACCTGTTTGTTCTGTGGGCCAGCCGGCGTAACCGGGGGATCCAGGAGGCGGAGTTCCGCCTCTACCTCATGTTCCTGTGCGTCCTCATCTTCCCGACGGGCATGTGGCTGTTTGGCATCGGGTCGGCCAAGGGGTGGGACTGGCCTGTTCCGTACGTCGGTCTCGGCTTCATAGGCTTCGGTTACGGCTGCGCGGGCGACCTGAGTCTGACGTACCTCGCCGACTGCTACCCGGATATGGTCCTCGAGGGCATGGTGGGCGTTGCCGTCATCAACAACACGCTGGCCATGATCTTTACCTTTGTGGCGAGCTACTGGTTGGACACGGGCGTCATGGACACCTTTATCGAGCTGGGGGTCCTGGGCTTCGTGATCCTGATGCTGTCACTGCCGATGATTGTGTGGGGGAAGCGGGCGCGGCGGTGGACGAAGCAGCGGTACCTGACCTTTTTGGAGATTCGCGACGGAATGGGGCACTGAGGAGCCTCGGCGGCAGCGTGAGCAGGGGAGGCACCATCACCAGGAGGAGCGCGAGCATGCAGAGGAGCTCTGCGAATGCGCATACCCTGACGAGGCGGAGACAGTTTCGGATGAAGAGGTTAAGAGGAGGAGGAGATACCCTGTACATTTACGGTGAGCTGTTGTTCACGGCGGAGTATCGGCGTGTTTTCATGTTGTTTGTGTAGTTGTATAGGGGGAAGCTGTTGGATACCTTGGCCAGTCCCTGTGGCGCACTTCTGACACATTCATGGTATAGATGACTTGACGAACGATGAATTCCAACTGACTCGTTGACTCGAGTCGACTGATGATGTCGATTCGGTTGCCCATGGAGGCTCCATTAGGAATTGTGACTTGAAGAATCTTTTTCATTTTGCCTGATAATCTCGATTTGCTTGATGTTTCTGACTCGACTGGTTGTCTCGGTTGGACTGAATATCTCGATTCGACTGATAACCTCGATTCAACTGATTGTTTTGATTTGACTGATTATCGCGATTGAACTGATTCTTCGAATTGGGCGGCTTACCTTGATTCGACTCAGCGATGGCTGTAGACTGATTAGCACTTCCAAGGTTGAACATTCGACATACAAGGGGATGGCTCAACCTTTTATCAGCGCAAGTGAATCTGGACTAAAGAAGCACCGGGCCGGAGTCGAGCGGTGAACGCAGATGAAGGCAGAAAAAACATGTCACTGGCAGAAGACGCTTTGCTTCTCCTCAGCCTCTTCATCTGTGCTATGCCCATATAAGGCTCGACACTTTCGTCACTGGTTGACCCTAGAGCGAATCTAGTTATTGAATAGTATCCGTCGAGCCATCCGTTGACGAATCGAGATGCAATTCGGACGGATGCTCCACCGAGTCGAAGTCAGTATGAAGCCAGTCGAACCGAGCATCAAGGCTGAGCGATGGAGCAGCAGCCAAACTCCAGCCACTCCGGCTACGATTGCAAGCCTCGTCAACTGCTTTTTCCCTCCAACCGATATTGTCGACCGACCGATCGATCGTTGATGCTGCCTCCCAAGGGCCAACCCGACGACGCCACCAATATGAGGAGAAATAACCTTCATCTTTAGATCAGCCTCCTGGAGCTTGACACAACTCAGGCAACTGGCACTACGCACATTGACAACATCTTACTGAATATACTGCAGGGAGTCGAACGGTTCCATCAAGACTTAGTCAGAAGCTTCTCGATGATGGCCCATTACGACCAATGTCTCAGACATCTATCTCGACTCTTGGCTCGCCGCTTTTGATAACCATCACAATGCATCTCGTATCGCGGGCGAGGGTCAGGAGCCCAAGGAGCCAGAGACAGACATGTCTCGGACGGGAAAAGAACTCTCTCACCGTACGTCTCGCCCACTGACTAAGAAGCAAGGTCTATGATGGAGTTCGTCTTAGAAGGCGTTGGATATTACTGTCTCGAACTGTGGACGAGCTCACTTGGTGCTGTCAGGTTGAGGGAAAAGCACCCTTCGTCTTTACCGAAAGATGAGCCGGACAAAGCAGGGAGCAATCACACGACACGACGACTTGGGGTCGCCAAAGTGGTATAAGAAAGGCCAAAGCTCCTCAGGCTCGAGTCAATTGCCCACAGCATCTCCTCAGCCTCGTGGCTTTGCGGTAGATGACCAACCAACAGGCGTTCTCACAAGTATAGCTCCATTGTGCTTGCTCATTATCCCAACAATGAAGGCCGCCATCCTCGCCGTCACGGCTGGCCTGCTGCCGCTCGTCGCAGCAGTACCCGCTCCCTCTGTAGAGGCACGGGACAAGGCCGCCATTGCCAGCGTCACCATCTCGTCCGGCACCATCATTGGTACCTCGGGAGAGACGGTGGACACTTTCAACGGCATCCCATACGCCGACGCGCCAATCGGCGACCTGCGCTTCAGGCCGCCGGTGAAGCTGTCCCGGGATCTGGGGACATTTGACGCCACGGGCAAAGCCCTTTCATGCCCCCAGGGACCCATCATATCCCTGACGGGCCTCTCCAACGTCGCCGACGCTCTCGCTGCTGGCGCCATCGCCAACGACACCTCGGGCGAGGACGAGGCGCCCAAGTCATCAGAAGACTGCTTGACGATCAACGTCCAGCGCCCGAAAGGAGTCCAGGCCGGCGCCGGCCTCCCCGTGCTGTTCTGGATCTTTGGCGGCGGCTTTCTGGCCGGCAGCACGTCGGGCTTCGACGCAACCCAGCTGATTGAGACAGGTCTGCTGCACAACCAGCCGTTCATCTTCGTGGCGGTCAACTACCGCGTCGCTGCCTGGGGCTTCATGCCGGGCAAGGAGATCTTGGCCGAGGGCAGCGGCAATGCTGGGCTTTTGGATCAGCGGATGGGCCTCGAGTGGGTTGCCGACAACATTGAGGCTTTCGGTGGCGACCCGGACAAGGTCACCATCTGGGGCGAGTCTGCGGGCGCCATTTCGGTGTTTGACCAGCTCGTCCTCTTCGACGGCGATGCCAGCTACAACGGCAAACTGCTGTTCGTGCCATCATGAACTCTGGCTCTGCCACTCCCACTGATCCCCTGGACAGCGACAAGGCCCAGGCCATCTACGATGCCGTTGCCACGTCGGCCGGATGCTTGGGCAATAATTCGCTGTCGTGCCTTCGGGATCTGGACAACGACGTCTTCACCGTCGCCGCCAACTCGGTGCCGGGCATCATCTCGTACAGCTCGCTTGCCCTGTCGTATCTGCCCCGGCCGGACGGTAGGGTGCTGACGGACAGCCCGGACGCGCTGCAGCGGGCAGGCAAGTTCCACCAGGTGCCGATGATAATCGGGACGCAGGAGGACGAGGGCACGCTCTTCAGCCTGACGCAGCGCAACATGAGCTCGACGGAGAAGATTGTGGAATACCTGTCGACGTACTACTTCCACAACGCGGACGAAGAGCAGATTACGGAGTTCGTCAACACGTACAGCAGCGACCCTCGCGACGGGAGCCCGTACCGCACGGGGTGTCTGTTTGAGGGCTATCCCGGCAAGAAGAGGATCGCGGCGATCCTGGGCGACATTGTCTTCAACCTGATCCGGCGCATCTCGCTGCAGACGTTTGCCAGCGTTGCCCCGACGGCCTCGACGTGGTCGTACTTTGCGTCGTACAAGTACAACCAATGTCTGGGGCTGTTTGGCACGTATCACGGGTCGGACGTTGGCGTCCTGTTCACGGACTCCAACGACAAGTATCCTACGATAAGCGGGCGGACGTACTACCTCAACTTTTTGCATAACCTGGATCCGAACAACGGCAGCGAGGTGGACGTGCTTTGGCCGGAGTGGAAGCAGGGGAAGAAGCTGCTGCACTTTAACGCCGACAGCAACGGGCTGCTGGACGATACGTATCGCAACGCGAGCTACACTTTTCTGACTGACAATATTGAGGACCTGAGATTCTGATGAGAATATGGTAATGAAGGGAGATGGATGACATGAACTCGCATGGACGATACTCTCTGATGATGATGGGCAATTATGTATTCATTCTGTGGTTGGATAGTCTATGATATAGATGCAGACACTCATTAATGAGACAGGGAGATGGAAATGGACCCCGTTCTCGCGGATGCTCCGTTGTAACCGCACGTCAAATCATTCTTAAAAAAGGAAAAAGAAACCTAGCAATGGGTGCCAACTTGACATGTATCTCTAATGTTGAAAGGAAGATGTTCCATGAAAGATAATCTATGAAAGAAGGAAAGAAAGAAAAGAAAAGTATCCAAAGGATGATGATGAAGTTGTTTGCTGTTCTTTGCTGGCATCTGACAAACAACATGGAAGAATCGATGCAATGCGTCCAGGTGATCTGCGGCTCTTGTTGAATAGATGGAGGCAAATCTTGTCAAGGAGGATGGCGGTGTATGAAGGGAGAGGAGTTAGTCCCTCTTCTTCCCCCATTTCTTGGGCATCCTCACCAGCCAGTACAAGAAGAGCGACGCCGCAATGTTGAAGGCGATGTACGCCATGCCGATGCCAAAGTCGCGCCATCGATGCGAGTAGCTCGAGCTGACGCTCGTGAGAAAGACGTTTGTGTCGGCAATCGGGCAGTAGCTGCAGTCGGATGTGGCGTTGCTGTCCCGGAGATAGCCTCCGGCGGCAGAGATGAAGTTGTCGAGGAACTCGCCGCATGTCTGGCCGCTGGGAGGATCGAGATGGACGAGCTCGTTGGAGGAACAGGTGACGTGCGTGTTGGCCAGGCCCGTCGACAAGACGGCAGAGACCCAGTAGGTGAAGGGCGAGAGGCGGTACATGAAGATCCAGAAGCCGGGCATGCTGTCGGGGCTGGCCAGGACGCCGCAGAAGACGAGGCACATCATGAAGAGGATGTTGGCCAGGTTGCCGCCCGCCTCGGCGGTGTCGGTGATGGCGATGCAGGCGTGGGCAAAGGTGCACGTGAAGACGAGGAACTGCCAGAACAGCAGCCACATGAGGCCGCCTCGCTCGGTGACCTGGCCTGCCGGGGCGGCGTTCTTGTCGAAGCCGACGGGGTAGTAGACGCAGACGAACATGACGACGGACATGAGCGTGTTCCACGGGATCTCGGCGATGACCTGGGACAGCATGAAGATCTTCCAGCTGTACGTCTTGGACGGCCGCTCGCGGACCTCGTAGAGCGAGCGCTGGACCACAAAGTGCGGCATCTGCTGCTGCACCAGCTGCCCGAAGATGGTGAGGATGTTGAAGATGGCGAACATCTGGTTCTGCAGGCCCTGGATGCTGAGCGGGGCGTTGAGGAAGACGAGGCCGATGAAGAGCGAGACGAAGAGGCAGAGGAAGAACTTGGAGTAGATGTACGACGGCGTGCGCCAGATCTGCTGGAAGACGCGCTGCGTGACGATGAGGAACTGGGACCAGAAGGGCGCGGCGAACTCGGCGTACGAGGCCTCGTCGTTGGCATCATCGGGGTGGCCGTCGGCGTTGCTGTTGCCCTCGTCCTTGAGGCGTTGAAGCTCGGCTTGGACGTCCTGATATTCCTTGCTCTCGAGCCAGGCCCGGTGCCAATCCACCTCCGTCGTGGATCCAGGGGCAGCACCGATGGCCTGCAGCATCCATTCGGCCGGATTCTCGTCAGGGGAGCACTTGGGGGCGCCGTGTCGCTCGAAATACGACGTCATGACGGACGAGTTGTCGCCAACGTCACCGAAATAGACGGTCCTCCCGCCCTTTGCGAGGAACAGGAGCCGGTCGAAGCGCTGGAACAGCATCGCGGACGGTTGGTGGATGGTGCACAGGATCGACTGGCCTGCCTTGGAGAGCTTTTCCAGCAGGTCGAGGATGGCCCAGGACGTCTGCGAGTCGAGGCCCGAGGTCGGCTCGTCGACGAACAGCAGCAGTGGTGGCTTTGCAGCGAGTTCGACGCCTATCGTCAGCCTCTTCCGCTGTTCGACATTCAGCCCCTCGCCCAGCACGCCGACGACGGCGTCCGCATACTCCTGCATGTCCAGCAGCTTGATGACCTCGTCGACATACGCCAGCTTCTCGGCCCTCGGCGTGCTCGCGGGCTGGCGCAGCAGAGCGCTGAACTCGAGCGCCTCGCGGACCGTCGTCGTCTCGAGATGGAGGTCCTGCTGCTGCACGTATCCCGTCTTGCGCTGGAACGAGTTGTCCCTGATCTTGCCGTCCACCAGCATCTCGCCCGTGATGACGCCCATGGAGATGCGGTCGGCCAGGCAGTCGAGCAGCGTCGTTTTACCGGCGCCAGACACGCCCATGAGGGCGGTGAGGGTGCCTGGCTTGACCCAGCCGTCGACGTGGTCGAGGATGCGACGCGGTTCGCCCTTGATCTTGATGTCGTAGCAGACGTTGCTCCAGTGGAAGACGCTGGTCGAGGCCTGGATCATGGTGTCGCTGTGCTCGTTGGTGGTATTAACTGCTCCCCCCTTTTCGACGACGGGGACGGGGCCTGATAGAGAGGATTCGGTGTCGCTCTTCTTGGGCGTCGTCGAGGAGGACAGGAGCTGGGCGCGGCGGAAGACGAGGACCTCGCCCTTGGACTTTTTCGCCTGGATGAGGTCTGTGGCGACAAAGTAGACGAAGTGGTTGAACAGCACAAAGGCAATCAAAATGCCGACGTTGCGCCACTTGTGCGCGTGGAAATACCGGTATTGCGAGTTGATGTAGGCATCGCCGCTCACAAAGTCCTGGCCCGGGACGGACCCGACGGCGGTGCAGGCGCGGTGCGCGGCCGTGACGTTCTCGTAGCCCGGGACAGAGGCGCTGGGGACGAAGGCGTTGCACTCGAAGCGGCGGCCGCTGAACTCGTTGATCATGAGGGCCTCGAAGCCGTAGGCCACGGGGTCGAGGTAGTTGATCCAGCGGCACCAGCCAAGCATGTAGTCGACGGGGATGACGAAGCCGGTGAAGATGACCATGGCGAGGATGAGCAGCGAGGCGGGGACCATGGCCTGCGAGAGGGTCCGCGAGAGGGAGGCTCTGCATGGGCGTGAGCGAGTGTGTGAGAATGTGAATGAAAGAGGGGAAAAGGGGGGGGGAGGAGAAGAAAACTCACATGGAGCGGAAGATTCCGGACATGGCCAATACCATGAGAAACACCACAAAGAGAAAGTAAAAGAAGGCTCCCGGGGTCCTATTCAAGTTGGCCATGAAATAGAGCACCAGGTTGTAACAGATGGCATTCCCAATCTTGTAGGGCATATCACAGAGCACCGACGAAAACGCCTCGGCAGACGGGAGATGGAAGCCATACCGCGAATGCTTCTCGACAATCGGCCGCTGCGCATACTGCGTCAGAATCTCGAGCGCGCTCGAAAAGGCATTCGACAGGATCGCGACATAGAGAGCCGCCGCGCGGCCGTAGAAGCTGCCCGTCGTCGGCTGCAGGTTGTAGAAGAGCGACGAGATGATGAGCGCCATGGCCGTGTTGGACAGCCACGCAAAGATGGTCAGGCTGGGGTCGCCCACGAGCCGTCGCCAGCCTCGCCACAGGCAGAGCCTGATCTGCTGCGAGTACGAGAGCGTGTAGGGGGACTTGACGCGCTGGCCCTTTGCCTGGGTGGATTTCTTGTGCTGGCGAAAGGCCTCGGCGTCGGGGCCGCCCAGGGGATGCTCCTGGTTATAGGCCTCGATGTCGGCTTGCAGCGTCTTGTAGTCGTCGCTGTTCCTCCAGCAAGTTGCGAATTCGTCAGGGGTTCGAGGAGCACGACTCTCCCAGCCTGCACGAACGATTCGCTCTGTCGGCGCCGTCATGGAGGTTAAGAAGTCAGGAACCGTTTGGCGCGCAGGGCATTCAAAGCCCAAGTTGACAAAATAGTCCTTGGCTTTACCGGTAGGGCCAAAGAAGATTTGTCTTCCTTCATACAGAACGAGGACCTTGTCAAAGACATCATACGCGCTCTGCGGTGCCTGATAGATGGACACGGCGCTGGTCTGGCCAAAGGTGTCGGACTGGAGACGCAGAGTCTTGCAGAATTCAATCGCGTTTGCCGAATCCAGGCCACGAGTCGAGTTATCCCAGCACTGGAGAGGAGCGTTTGACAGCGAGGCCTCGGCAATCGTCACTCGCTTCCGCTCTCCGCCAGACACGCCGCGGATGTACTCGTTGCCCACGCGCGTGTTGACCGTATGGCTGATGCCGTACATGGCCATCACGACGTCTCGGTAGTGCGCCGCAAACTGCTCGCGAGAGACACCGGCTGGCAGATCCCGGGGGCATCTCGCCATGGCGGCAAAGGCAAGCGTATCGCCAACCGACAGCATCGGGAAGTGCACGTCGACCTCGGCCGTGTAGATGGCTTCTCCCCTGTGCTGGGTGTGCATCTCCCTTGCGCTGATGCCCTGATAGTTGAACTCCGTCTCGCCATCGATGTAAATGCCGTTGGTCTCGCCCGCAATCGACTTGAGAAACGTCGAGCATCCTGCGCCAGGCGGTCCCAACACGACGAGCATCTCCCCCGACTTGACGACGCCGTCGAGGTTCCTCAGGATGTCAATCCGCCTCCGCCCGCCCGTCTTGCGAAACGCCTGCCGAGCGAGATCCGGAATCGACAGCCACACGTTTCCGACATCCTTTTGGAAATCCGTCTCCGTTCCGTATCCGTAGACGTTCATGTTGCGAAACGAGATGCCGCTGCGCCGGAAGCCGGATCCGTGCTCCGTCGCGTACTTGGCCACCGTCTTGGCCCATGTCCGGCCGTTGAACTTGCTGCTCATGGGGTTCAGCGGCGACTCGGGGTCGTCGTTCCCGAAGAGCGAGCCCGGCTGGCCCTGTTCGTCGATGCCCGAGGTGTGCGTGTACTGGCGGGCGAGCTGCTGCACAATGCTCAGCCGCCGCTCCATCTCGTGAGTGCTGTTGCTCTCTGAGTAATCATCTTGGTCATCGTCGATGTCGTCGTTGATGCCGTTGTTGTTGCTTTGATTCATCGATGCCTTCTTGTTATCGGCGCCGAAGGAGGGATTCTGCTGGCCTTCAACGTACGTCTGGGCGCTCCCGTGGGCAGAGTGGGCGCGAGACTCGGAACTTGAGTAGCCCTGGTCTGGTTTCCCAGCCATCTTGATAGTCTTTGTCTGTAAAAGTGATGTTCAATGATCTGGAGCATAAGGGTTGTTGATCTGGTCAAACCAAGGACAATAGCTGAGGACAGTCGACCAACACTATCGCGGCTCTCGATGTCCTCAATATCTCATAGCCCGAAAGAATGCAAGATGGTCTACTTCCAGACCCCTGACACGATTCCATCGGATACAACGGCTGATCTGACGATTTACAAACTATATATCACCAAGCATCGGACAGCCGCAACCCGCCAACGCACCGGCCTCTCGGATCTCCAGCATTGCAAACCTCCGAATCAACGAGCCGAACCAAGACTGGCAGAATCCACTACACACATGATTCGTCATTCAGGGGGTCCTCATATCTCTGCAGGTTGAAAGCCCACGGCAAAGCTGAAGCAAAACACATCTCTCGTCTCCTGGCAGTGGAGAGCCTTGCCTTGCTTATACGCCGTGTTGCGGAGTCTGAATAGAGTTATCTGCCTCCCCCTCGACTCCGCTCGTCCAATCACTGGACGCCGCACCACCGGGCTTCTGGCAGACCCCGAGCGGCCGTCTGCTTGACTCTTTGTCTCTCGGGGTGTCGATGAAGGCACGATTCCGCCTCTGCTCACCACGACCCGGAATGTCTCGAGCCTCCTGACTCTTCCTGGCAACGTCGTACTAGTACCCTCGTTCTTCAGCCCGACTCGCGTGGCTCCCGATCTTCATCATCTGTGATTCGATACTTCAGAGACCCGTACCACTTCGCGAACAAAGTTTTGTCGAGCTAGCCGTCTCTGCTGATCATGCATGGGCCTGACGGGCGTTGACTACATGTACCGAGCTACTACCTAGGTACTACTTCCGACTACTTCCGTCTGGTCGAGTCTTGAACTTGACATCAACTCCAATATGTGAACATTCCTGACGTCGCACGGCAAGCGTCTCACTGATAAAACACACATCTTTCATGAAATCTTAGTCTCCTCAGTCTTATTTCCGCCTCGCTCTCAACAACTTCAACAAGCTGAAGCCAGCCTCCACCTCACACTTATGGATTATTCCACAATGAGCTCCTCCGCGGACTCCCTTCCTCCCCACCAGCCCGCAAAGGAAGCCAGGAAACTCGCATGCCGCCTCTGCCAGAAGCGCAAGAAGAAGTGCAACCGGAAAAGCCCATGCTCAACGTGCATCAAGGTGCGTGTCTTTTCACCCACGGCCAAGAGAGAATGGAAAAAAAAAGTCTCTGGCTCTCTTTTGTGCCACATGCTCCATACAGTTGAGAGATTCACATGCCCGCTGACATATACAATTTGTTCTACAAAACAATTCAGCTCAAGGTCGTTTGTCAGCCAAGCGCACCCGCCGCTCCGCGGAAGAAGAGGCAGTCGACAAAGGATCTGTTTGCACGCCTGGCCTGGTGCGAGGAGCAGCTGCGGCGGAATTCCGAGTGCCGGCAGTGTCTCGAGTGCAGTAATCCGTCCTCGTCGTCGTCTTCTGCCGAGAGGTCGACGGCGGAGATTGCAAAGAGGCTTTCTGAAATCAAGGCTGATCCGAGCATATCGTCTGCGTCGACTGCTTCTCCTTCTTCTTCTTCTTCTTCTCCATCTTCATCATTTCCCCATTTCTTGTCATCACCGCCATCGTCTTCATCATCATGACCTGATATTCGGCTTGGCCAAACTGATGATGGGACATGCTGTACTCTTAATATCAACAAGAAGAGAACCGTTCATCATGAAAAGAGATACCACGACCTGTTGTCATAGACTCAAAGCCTCTCGTAGCAAAACCCAAGACTCTTGAACAAGACCGACCTCCAAAAGCTGGGGCATGGCCTCTTCTTCGTTATTCTAAAAGTGGAGAGCCGTCCCCTTTACCGCCTTCCATTGGCTCCCGTCTCAACCTCCAATTGCTCTTTTTGGGAAACGCCATGCGGAGTAGCGGAGAGTGGCCGGCCAGGGATGTTTTCTCCCAAGGGGGCAAGGGGGCAAGGGGGGCCTAACGGACTTTTGGCGGCAGATGCTCCCCTCTAGTCTCGCGAATCATAGGGCTTTGACGCCCGTCCATGGATCCCTGGCCGCCCAAATACGCGGATAGCCTGTGTGGGTTGTGGGATGTTTTAGAATACTAGGTAACGTTTAGACACCAAGTACATAGAGTCACAGTGTGTCGTGGAAGTTGCCGCTTTCGGGACTGTGGGCGTGAGACTGCGGCTATGTACTGCTTCCATCAGACTCTATCCGTTCCATGTCGTCCGAGTCCCCTTTTGAAGATCCTGACGGGTCTTATGCCTTGCTGCTATTGGCGTCATGAGGATGCATGAAGACGTGTATTATCTCCGTTGGATGCCGGTTCGACTCGGGCACGGATGGCTTCAGCTTCCCGAGCTGATCGCTCTTTGGAAAACTGCTATGATTCTGAGTTGGCAATCCAATAGTGTTACCAAGTCGTCAAGATTGATTGTAAATGATCCAAGTCCGCGATAATGGCAGAACGTTGCTCTCTCACATTACCTCAGGATAACATGTATGATTCCATTTAGCTCAACGGCGTGATGGATGAGAAACAGGGCTGTCCCATCATATCCCAATACTTTTCCAACCAAACTCGTGCATTCTATCTCGCAATCCGCGTGGTCTCCTCAAGCCTCTACGTCTTCATTGCCTCCCTCTCCATCAGCCGCCTCTGCGAGGAATCTAGCTTCCTAGACGCCATCATACTCCTTTTGGTAACGTCTCACTAAGCTGTAACCCATATTCATCTCCAATCTGATTATTCTCAGTGTTTGCTTTCTTTCACGTACAGTAGTTTGGACGTCATCTATCCATCGCTCTTGGGTGCAAAGTTGGGTGCTCATGTTAGCATTCGGTTTCGCTGCGACGTCATCCTATGTCTAGGGTTCACGATTGCCGCTACGGCGTTGAATAGGGCGACCCTGAAGAAGGTCGAACGTGAGAGTTTGTATTGGGAGATTGATGTTGCTGTGAATGAGATGCGGCGCATTTCATCCACGCTGGCCGCGTTCGTGAGGTGAGCGTCAGTGCAGCTGCAACGGCATGTACGATGCAGAGCTAATGGATTTCCATAGTACTTTTCACATGGGCATGTGCGTGTGGCAGCCCTTGTGAGAGGGATGTCGAGTATCCCGTCAGTCTCATGGTGCATGAGGCTTCATCACCGGGACATGACACCACGATCTTCGCGAGCCGATAGATACAATTCACCGACGCCCAGACGATCGAGTCTCGTGCTGAGAAACTTATTGTTCATTTGCGATCTCACGAGTGAACCCATCAACTCTTCATACTATACCGAAACACCTAGAGGAATTATTGGATTCGAGCCGGTGATTGTTCCTGGCTTGGACAGTGAAGCTCATACAGATACCTTTAAGCGTGACTAACGGAATTCCGTTCCATTTTCATGCAAACTCCATGAGCCAATCTTTCCCGAGTCATTTTCACCATAGATCTGTGAAGGATGTTTCTTAGCTGATTAAGCCCTAGTTTGATCGCTCTGTTAAAAGAGGCAGAATATGCGAGGCGGTATGCTAATGTCTGTGGCTCATCGTTAATTCTCATCACTCGTAGCTTAGTGATTTACACAGCCATTATACAAGTAGTAAAGGGGTTCATTCTTGCGTGGCGACCGCATGGATATTATGCTGACCCCATCAAAAGTTTAATGAAGAAGTTTTCCTATCGAGAACAGACAGGACGCGGTCAAAAATCCGGCATATGCAGCAGCAGCGTGTATGTAGGGCATTCCTATATGGCAGATCAGCCCCGAGGCTTTGCAACTGGAGGCCTTCGGCCCAGATATTGACTGTTGATAACGTCCTGATAACGTTCTTCTCTACCTACTCCCAATCAATGAGTCTCGCGTTATCTCTTCCATGGCAAAACTGCTCCTACGCTGGGAGTTCATGAGGGGGAAAAAAAACCCCCATAGAATGCCCCTGTGACGTATCCGACAAGCGATGATTCGGAAACTCAGTCACCCACCTGCGCTGACCGGATTCCTCCTACGTCCTCTTTGATCGCGGCACCAAAGCATCGCCATCGTCTTAGCACTATTGGAATCGGCTGATCACGGAAAATCCCAGGCAAGCATTGAACGGTATATCCAACTGGTCAATAATAGGCGATTTCTGTGCCTACGAAGGAGAGGGTCAGACTGTACTGAGCTGCACACTGACCATATACTCCATGATGAGATACCTCTTCGTTTTCGCGATCCATTACATTAAGACGTGGCGTGGCACTTCTTTCCAAAATTCCATGAATTGGTGCGAGTCCTTCATTTTTACATAATAACAGATGTTCCCCTCTTGCAACAGAGATATTATTAGTTGAGACAACTCGTCATACATCAGGTTTTCACAGGAGGTGGTAACTTAACCGATGCCGCTTCACCTTCCATGCTTGTCATGAGAGGCCTAGGCAACTCATCTCAGCACATCATAGAGATCCCGCACGACGTCTGTAAGTCCAGTCATCGGGAGCCCGAGAGAATGCGCGCTGATGGTCCTCTGGGTAAGTGAGTAGAGGTAAACGGTGAGGAATTATAGATTAGAGACATGCCATTATGAAGGTGAGCGAATATGAGTAAATATGAGCGGCGAATGAGCTTGGTTGCCGCTCACTTGGTGCAGCTATACATTACGCCCTGTATTTAAGAGGGCCAACGATGAGGTCAGAATTGAGGTCAGTAACAATGAAGTCATCAGTCCTGATATCATATGCTCATGGGGTATCTCAAGGAGGCACAGACTCATGAAGGCTTCTCGAGCGTCTTGAAGGTCTATCGATTTCGACTCATCACACGAGATTATCTGTACCTTTGGCTTTGCTTGAGGTGAAGCACTTAGTTCTAGAAAAAAATGTCGTGGCCATCCATGGAAATGAATGAAAATGGCATCATTATCATGAGCTCCACAGCGACCCTCATCACACATGGTTAATTATAAGTTTATTATGTTGCCACACCGAAAGAAAGAGACGCTCAAGTGTTTGCACTGAGAAGAGAAAAGCGCTGCACCTCATAGCAAATCAATCAGTCAAGCGTCTCATGATTCGGCGTCCAGTTAAAGTGCAATTTGCCATGGCATATCTTATCACGTTTGCAGGGTAACTTCAAGGTACGTCGGAAGATGCTGCCTAAATCAGTAAAATATCGATTTCAGCTGGACCGGGATCCGCGCCTAAATACGAGCCCCATTCAGACGCCCCCACTCGTTCTCACAGACACTCGCAGAGCTGCAACGGCGAGAGAAACGGGAGGAGCCGATGCCCTTTTGTGTTGATTTATATCTTCATGTGAGCTTCATATGAGCTGAGATGAGATTTAAATGCCTGATACATAGCCGGATGTGTTTCGAATGCAAATCGATGAGGGATACACGTGACGTTATCGCGCAGCCAAGAGCAGGCAGATCTTATCGCTGCCGACAAGAGAGGGAGAGAATATGAGAGCGCGTGAAGAGAACGGTCCTTTTCAGCACACCAATGAACAACCCACATCGCCGTCAACATGAACAATTCATCGACCGCTGACACGCACATCTCCATCATGAAGCACAACGTCCGCAGTCTTCTCTCAACTGTCAGCAGGCAAGGCTGACTTTTCTGGCTGTATACCTACGCGATGCCGGCAGAGTCGAGATGCGGACAAGCAACACAGATTGACAGCCGATTCCGCGATGGGGACGGCAGCTTCGCACACTATCCTCGATCAAGGACGCAGTGAACCCACCGAGATCGAGAGATAGAGTGCGGCTGATGCCTCTGGCCAATCCCGTGGCCCTCGACGCTCGCCAATCTGGGGTTCAGCTTCGGCGAATCCTCTTTTGTCCGACTCAGTCGAATCACGGACCGCCTCTGCTGGGCCTCGCAGAGCGGAATACGGATCGCTCGGCAAGAAACGTGCGTGCAGAAAGTCCCTTGATCGGGCCTCTTTGGGAAACCAGGGCCTCTGTGTATCCACTGACGATTGTTGGCTGGTCTGGTCAACGGCCAAGGCGGACTGCCTACAGACCGAAGGGCGCGCGATTGCAGCCCAGTCGATGCTGCTCCCGACACATGCTTGATAAATCCGAGCTGACCCTACGGTTCTTCGTCTTCCTCGTCTTCCTCTCTGTACCTCGATTCCACCTCGTTCTCGTGCGGGTCGCCGGTGAGAACAGAAACAATACAATGCTGCGTCTAGCCCTGCTCCCTCTCCTGACGGGAGCAGCCCTCGCTGCCACTGGCGATGCCACCTTGACCAGCACGGGATGCGCCGACTCGTCTGGATTCGAGAGCTGTCAAAAGCAAGCAAACGACAAGGTTGGCTCCTGCATCGCCCAGGCCAAGAAGGACAATAGCCAGCAGGAACTCTTGGCCTGCGGCTGTCAGAACTACGTCGACAACTACAACTGCTATTCCGCCTTCTGCTGGAACCGCGTCTGGGAGTGCGAGTACCAGGAATACATCATCGACTACTTCCTCAACTGTCCCATCGCCAAGCTGCCGGTGCCCTATTTCCCCGCGCCCAGCAAGGCTCCCGATGCGTGTTCTTGCAACGTGGGCAAGGTCTTCCTCGCCATCCAGGACGCCATCCAGGAGACGGCGACATGCTCCAACAATGCAGACTCGGGAGACGCCAGCAGCAATCTGCAGCAGATTCAGGGGTGCGATTGTTGCGAGATTAGCGGTGCCCTCTCAAGGTGAGTCATCACACTCCCTCTGGCCCTCTGCTCCAGATCATCATCACATCAGACACATCCGTACTAATCAGTACCAGTCTCTACAACATCTGCCCCGATACCGATCCCAAACTCATCGGACTCTCAACCGTCTCCCAGCTTCAGTCACAGCTCAACACAGACTTTGACTCGTGCGGTTCTTACATGGATACGTACGACTGCGTTACTGACCTTGGGTACTCACTCGATGGAGTCACCAAATACTACAAGCCGACGGACACCGTTCCAGGGGGGACGGCGACGCTCAGCAACGCTGCTGGAACCGTGACGTCGCCTGCTAGCGGCACCGTCTTTTCCTATACCAACGGAGGCGATGGGACTGTTTATACGATTACCGCTGCGGGCCATGTCTCGGGTTCGTCGGGTTCGGATTCTGGCTCTGGATCGGGGGGGTCTGACGGCTCAGACTCCAGCGGCTCACAGACAACGGATTCCAGCGACGCAGCCGCAACGACTGCAAGTTCACAAGGAAGCGCTACCGCCGCGAGTCCAACCAAGACCGGATCCAAGAGCGATGCTAGAGTGGCTGCCGCAAGCCTCTACTTGGCAGCAGTGGCCATGGTCGTGCCCCTTGTTGCTTGTTTCTAGACGTCTAATAGATTTACGATAGATCCTATAGCCAATGCGGTCCGACACCTTTATTCGTTACCATGCTGCATTCTATGATTCATGAATCCTTTTAGCAGCTTGTAAGGACGATGGGAGAAGATGGGAAGAATTGAATGGCGCTTCAAGAATCTTGACCTAAGTTTGGGACACAGAAGATCCCGGGCGAAACGTTCCATGGAGACGAATAAGCGCTTCCACTTACGCAAACTCTTCCAGATGTTCCAGCATTGTCGGCCAGACGTGGGCTGGGAGATCCGCATTCAGCCAGAAATTTCCCTCCAAATCTCTCCCCATGATGACAATGACGTTCGTGGCAAAGGAGCCCATCTCTAAGCTCTGGGAATGGTAGTATACGGGTCGGGCCGGTGTCTTTTGGGACCGACCCGCCTCGACAACGGCTGGGCTAAGGTCCACCTTTTCCAGAAACGCGGCCTTGCTCCAGTTGGAAAAGACGAGGAAAGCCATGTCGCTGTCTCCAAATACAGGAGGGTTACCGTTGCTCAGCATGGACTCGTACGCCAGCGCAGCCACGGCCTTCATCTGCCCCTCGGTAAGCTGCGACAGAAGAGTCTTTCTTCCCTCAAGCGCCAACTCCCCGACGCTCATATCGACCGCTTCCCGACTACTGCATTGTACGAATGCTGCCGAGGGCGCGTTGCAGACATAAGCGGCGTCTTGCTCAAAAACCGACTTGGCCCGGTTACGAGGATCAACTGCCTGCAGAGCCATGATAGATCGATTCGGGGCGAGGCTATGCGCCATTGTCTTCATGAATAGCGCCACAATGATGTCGTTTTCGCTGATAAACGAGGATGAAGAGCCCGCAGCGCTGCTGGTCTCTGCGGATCTGGGTATCTGGTCCCTGGCCGCCTGAACAAGTGCGTCCATGGTTTTCTCCGGGATGCAGACGAGCCTGGAATGAATCGGAGAGTTCCACCACGAGTCAAAGATGAGTCGCAGCCCAAACGCCGCAAGTCGCCAGCCCGTCAGCTGCTTGTCGGCCAGGACATACTTTTCGGACGGCTGCGCCTTGTAGAGTCCGGCCATGGAGTCCTTGTAGAAGCCCTTGAACGGAGGGACGGCCTCGGGCTTGCCTGCCAACACGAGTTGCCACGCGTTCATGACGGCCATCAGCCCGGCGAGGTCGCTGATGACATGATTGAAGCTGATCGAAACCAGGGTTCCGTCGGTAAAGTTGACGACATGGAGAGCGTACAGCGGAATATCTGCATACAGGTAATCGTCCACGCATCTTGGTGCACCTGGTCCAAGGGCCAGCGATTGGTAGTTGCGAGGGCTTGGAAATGTCGTGAGCCTGTCTGATGAAGATGGCAGCTTGGATGCTTCAGGGTGCTCCGCCATGCGCATGTTGAAGCTCGCCTTTGTGAAGTGGAGCGGCGGTCGATCCTTGGTAAAGGGGCATGGGATGTGAATCTCCGCTGATCGATCCGGCTGATCTCCGAGTCAGCTTGTGCTTGGCTTCATCATGAGATCTTGATCTTGATGTCGATCTTGCTGCTTGATGCCATCGTCACGAAGACAGTCCGTCTACTTACCCTGAGTCGCATCCTCCCGCCCAGCTTCCGCCAGCCCTCCATTTGGAAGAGTTGCGACAGCGAATCGCCCAGCTTGTCTGCATCGAGCACCTGGTCGAACTTGAAGGTCCACATGAGCGTGAAGCCGCGCAAGGTGGCCGTATCGTCGAACAGATGAAGGGGCGCGACCTCGTCGGTTGGCACGATCGCCGGTGCGCGTCTTTTGGGCCCGACGCCGAGGAGCTGGGACACGTACGACGCCATCTCCACCTCTGGGCTGAAGCCTGGATGACAACTATCTAGAGGGCTGTTGGGGAGAGGTGAGGTTGGGAGGAAGGCGCTCCATTTTGGTGTATGACCTTGGTGTCTGACAGGTGATAAGCCACTCAGCAGGTCCAATCGAGCTTTTCCCGTTTTAGATTCGACGCCATGGATCTGATGCCGGGGGCTAATGCGCTGTGTAACGGCGTTGCTGCAAGATTGTAACAGACGATTGTTTATTGAAGCGTTGATGTAGTTGTGAACTTTTAAAGGTAGCCCCCAATACGCAACCGAGTCCTTTGGTACCTACTGTACGCCGTGATGCCCATACCTCTGTACCATTTCTGCAAGTGAGTCCAATGCCGTGATCAAGAACCGTGGTCATCTCCTGTGTAATTCTTTCGGGCACAATCTGAGAACTCAGCTTGAAAATGGACACGTCTTCATCTAAACGCTGGGCGGCCTGAAGCCTCACCAGTGAGGCGCTCACAGTCGAGCGGCGCACCTGCTATTCGATTCTGCCATCTCCTTGTAGGTACACCACCTTTCCCCGCTCCCATCATCTGATAATCCACTTCCTTTCTTTTCACAATTCATGTCACTCAGCTCTATTTTTCATTGAGATGACGTCTCGGGATACCCCATGCTTTGCGGCATCCAGCAGGGCTGAGTAGCGCTGCTTCGAAGCTACAAGTCTCAATCGTCAACGGCCGACAGATTGATGTCACTGCAGACGCTATTGATGCGATCGAGTAGCATGGAGGGTATGTCGGACATTGCTGGACCGGAAAAAGAAAGATTAATTGATACAGTTCCTGTCAGGAAGTTCGATGCCGAATCCCTTACACAAATACGCATGACCGCCTGGCCTCGCCGCCCATCCTCTTCCTCGCACGAGTTGCCGCCATTGTCCGACAAACCTTATGGCCTTACGACGTTGGATACCTTTCGCCTTCCTAGCGACATTCGAGTATCTCATCCTCGAGCTGCGGAAAGCCTCGATTCTAGCGGACGCATTTGATACACCATTGGTGGCTGTTACTTACATGGGATCCGTCCGTTCACGAACCCATCATGTTCGTCACATTGATCTAGTTCATCGTGAAGCTTGTTGCTGTGATCTTTTACATCCAAGTGTGCCCTAGTGCGGCTCGATATATCCGTCTCCTCGGAACAATCTCCGAGAAGTGGTATGTCCGGCAACCTTTTACATTCCGAGACTTGTTGGGGGATGGCTCCCGGCTAACTGCTCTCATGCCCCCATGTGCATACTGGCGAGCAGCGTCAAAAACCCCCACGTCTTTGGATCAGTAGTCTGAAATTGCAGAGACGTTGATGAGAAGAACTCTTAGCCTCCGTTCACACTGTTCGGTTCAATGTCTTTTTACAAGCAAACACCCACACCACGACACTATTTCGCAAGGGACTTCGACATAATCTCGCCTCGATTACTGGCGAGACATCCAATATGTCCATTCTTTGTTCCATTGCCCAATCGTCGTCTCCTCGTCATCATCGCTAACACTTTGGCCCATGCCAAAAACATTCGGCAATCATCAGCGGCATGTCACTACTCGCATATCAGAGCCTAGTAGAACGTATCCTCAAAATCGCACCGAAAGATCGTCGCTCAGCTTCTCCGAATTCGAGGAAAAACGTTTCTTCAGAGTATCCCCGCCATCTGCACCCACCCCCCAACATCTCCAGTTCCCCAATCACAACCTTCCCATGACAGCTTCCTCCACCAATTACGTACAATTCCGCTTCCGCATTCTCCAAGTTACCGTCCAATTGTTCCAGATCTTCCCCACAGATGGCCCCCAAGGCACTACAGATTCTGTGCTTGGATTGCTAATTTCGCCTGAAAGGCCCGAATCATCTCTGTCCTTTGCCCACTTTTACCCCGGACGGGCACTCGCCTGCGGCTGTCGACGAAAAGGCACGAAATGACGTCGACGAGACGACGAACCGACACCGATGCCGACACGAGCTTGGGCTTTGTTTGCCTACCGAGACGATCGACCGGCCGGTTCTATATACATATATAAGGACACAAGGTTTCTGGGTCGTGGGCTGGGGTGCGTGATTTGCTGTGCAACGTTGATAGGCAGAAACGAGGGAGGTCTCTTCTTCTCGATCTATTGCTGGCAGTCATGGTTCGAAAGGTCATCACCTCGCTGCTGCTCCTCGTGAGCTGCGGGATTGTTACTCCTCACTCTTTGCACAATGACACTTCGTCATGTTCAGCCCGAACTCTACATCTCAGTGATCCGCCCTATCAGGATTACTTTTACTCAGACTGCCACGTCGATGCGCAAGCTGTGGTCACCAGTCCCCTTCCTAACAGCAATCTTTCCATCATTGGCCCTCGGTTCATTGTCGCCTGGCCTGCTGGCAACAGTGGCATCTGCACCTTTTTCCAACCACAGAGCGGCAAAAACGGTAGCCTCGCCATTGAGCTTGTCAACTCCACGTTGGGAAGCCCACTAGGCCCCGTCTACCGCAAAACCAAACAGTCTGCTCCCCCTGTTGTGGGCGTCGAGGGCATTCTCTCATTCAATGACTCGGCTGAGCTGCCGATTGCTATTCTGGGCAGCGTCAGAAACATTCGCGATTTTACAGAAGGCCCAAGTCTCCTCAGCCCCGTGATCCAAGCCGGCATCAAGGTCACCAAGTATCAGGATAATGGCGCGCAAATCAGTCGGAGATGGCTCGACAATGTCACTACCACTACATTCACGCTTGTACCCTGGAGGAACAGCGACAGCCACATTCGAATCCACAACACAACGCTGCGGTTTGGTTCCGGCTTCTACCACTTCACCGCCTCGTTCAACTATCCTCAGCTCAAGCAGCTGGCCCCGAGCCAGATATTGAACGACCAGTCTCAGGCACTTGTCAAACAACAGCCAGAGACGGTCTCATCCCTCTCCTTCTTCTCATATACGGAGAAGCTCCTTGCGGGAGGATGGCGTTTTCTCACATACTTTGGTCGTGACAGCATGATTGCGGCACTCCTACTCCAGCCTATCCTCAGCACCGGCAATGGTTCCGCCATTGAGGCCGTCATAGGAGCAGCGCTTGAGCGGGTGAACCGAACAGACGGCTCTGTCTGCCATGAAGAGACCATTGGCGACTACGCGACATTTGTCAACCTGCAGAACAATATCACATCCACAGCCGCTGGCTTCACGTACCCAATGATTGATACAGACTACTATCTCCCCATTCTCATGGCACGATACTTTGGCTCTTCTCCAGATCGAATCAAGCCACTGCTCAGCACAAGGGCTGGAACCATTGATGTCAGCAATGCAAACCTGACCTGGGGCGATCTGAGCTACACCACTGCCAGCAAGATCATGAACCTCACTGCGGCCTTTGAGCACAACCAAACAGTGAACAATCTCCTCGCTCTCAAGCCAGACCAGGTCGTAGGCCAGTGGCGCGATTCCACATATGGTCTTGCCAACGGCCGCATCCCTTTCGACGTCAACTGTGCTCTGGCACCGGCTGCCCTGTATGCTATCTCCAGCTTGGCAGCCATGCCCGGCGTCTACCCCAACAACTCTGTTACCAGAGATTGGGCCACGGCGGCGGCGCGGAGGGCCAAAGTGTGGGAAGACAAGGCGCTGCAGTTCTTCCAGCACAATATGACCACGCAGACCGCCGAGACAAGGCTGAAGCAGTATATCAGCAAGGGCACGTTCTACAAGGGCCCTACCAATGGCGACTCGGTGTCGAACTATTCCACCGATGGCACCGTGATTGATTACGGATTGGCCATCAACAGCACCGCTACGCCAGAGATCATCCCCATCTCACATACGGATACGGCCTTTCGTCATTATCTACTCAACACGACAGACGACGAGCAACTGACGACGTTCATCAACGCTTCTGCAAATGCAATCTTGCGTCCGTTCCCAGCTGGCCTGAGCACCCCGGTCGGCATTGTCGTTGCCAATCCTGCCTTGTCCAACAACGAGGTGCTCATTGCAAACTTCACAAACTCTGCCTATCACGGCACAGTCGTCTGGAGTTGGCAGCTGGCGTTGATGGCCAAGGGACTCGAGCGGCAGCTTGAGCGATGCCGAGGCGTGAATGCGACAGATATCCCATTGTCGGTGACGAATGCTACCGCGATCCCCCAGTTTTGCAGCAACAAGGGCGTGCTCGGTGCTCTGAAGAACGCATACACCAAGTTGTGGGATATCATCGACGACAACACGGAGCAGCTCGAATCTGAGGTATGGAGCTGGACGTACAACAATGGATCAGCGCAGGGTTTCGAGTTTTCTCCTCTGGGCGTTCTTCCTCCTCCACCTGGAGTAGGAGGTGGAACAGAGAGCGACGTCAGACAGCTATGGAGTCTGACGTTTCTTGCTGTGAAGAGGAGCAAGAGTTTTGAGTGAGCGAGGAGTGAGCAGCTAAGTTCCTGAATGACTTGCTTACGAATTAAAGAGGAATTAGAGAAAGAAAAAGCCGCTCGTCATTTTTATGGTATCTTTCTGTATAAAGCCGAACATATATCTCGTGATTTCGCAATCTGATGCCAAAAGGGATTCTATTTACTCCGATCGATGCCGTCGTTCTGTTTGTGTAATGACGCGGGGATTCCTGATCTCGCGATGTGTTCTCCTGGCTTCCAACCGCAGGCGGACTTGGGCCGTCCCGGATCCGGCTTGCAAATGGAAGCGACGAGAAGCACAGAAGAAGAAAAGTAATGTATGCGTGAACCCGTTCCTTGTTCCTTGCCGTTGCCGTTGCCCAATGTTTAATCCACCTCTTTCTTCTTGTCGCCAACTGGTTTCTCACGCCCTTTAATTCCGTCTGCTGCTGCGATGCCGGCGCTCGCGCTGATGCAATGGCGTTGCCTGTCGCCTGCTTTTATCCTTTTCTTTGTCTTTTGTTCTGTCCGAGTCCTCCAGGAGGCTGACTTCGGACGGGGCAATTGAGGGGTTCACCAGGGTACTGCTCCCGTCGTCGTCTTCATGGGCAGGCAGAGGTTGTGCTTCAACTTCGAATGGAATCTGACTGTATCCGAGAGCTCTAGGCGTTCGCAGCTTGGGCGCCTTCTCGCCGAGCCCAATCTTTGATGCCGCCCACGTCAGCCAGCCCTGGTTTGGAGGAACCCACTGACCGATGTTGAGCGTGTAGTGTCGCTGGTCGTCTGGCAGATTCAGCCAAACGAACTCCCGATTGCTGTTGATGCGGCCTTCCATGACAAAGTCACCAATTTCTTCGGGAATCTTGAGGGCCTCGGCGATGAGGATAGGCTGATATGCGGGCACCAGGAGATGAAGCCGCGTTGGGCGGAGAGGATGGCCTCGCCGGCGAGCCTTATACTCCATTTCGTTGATGCGCCGCCTTGCTGCAATCATGAAGACGAAGACGGAGTCGATCTGGTTGGTGTAACCACAGAACCTGGTCCCCAGCGGCTTCTCCTCCAGCAGATGGAAGAATCTGGGATACCAATCGTCATCCGGGTGCCATAGGAAGAACCAGTGATTGACGGATGCGTCATCCGATGTCTGCGTGAGCCGCTCCCGAATCATGCTGTGGACGTAGTCCGGAAACTCCTTTTGGGCGATGAGTGCCGTTTGCGCGGCGAGGCTGACGGAGATGTCCTGCAGCTTGGCGGCAATAAGCTGGAGCGCCTGGATCCCCTGATATGTCTGGACAATGTTGACGCCGATGCGGACCGTCGTCGCAATCATGCTGAAATACGCAAATATTCGGGCGCTATCGCATACGGACTGGCCCATGACCTGCATGGCGGGAATGAATCTGTTGAGCCCGTCGGCCATCTGGTTCGCCCTTGGAGCGAACTCATTGACCCTGCCGGCCAGCTCGTGGGCCTTGGACAGCGTTTCGCCGATCTTGATGATTCCGTTGCCGGCCTCGATGGTCTTGACGATGGGCGTCGCATTTGTGAAGAGCTTTGCCGCTGCTCTGATGGCTTTGCCCTTGTATGACTTGTCCTTGAAGACAATGGAGAGGAGGTCTTCGCCCATGGCGATGGCGATGTGACTAATACCGTCTGATGAGGATGAAAATGAGAGGAGACGGTGAGAATACGGGCAGATTTGGGGGTATAAAACGTGAGTGTTTGCCGCATGCAAATGCAGGACAGAGCGTTGCAGGGACGAGTCAAGAGCAATGAACTGCTAAGCCTGCAATCGCGGGGGATGAAGCAAAGTGTCTTCTGTCGCAAACCGAAGGTCAGTCATAGGCGCATTGATGTCGTGAAATTCAGCTTTCGCGGCCCAAGAAGAAGCGTGACAGAGATGCATCCGACCGTTGTCCGCTCCACTCCGGCTCCCTTTTGAACCGGGGGCTAGCAAACCAAACCAAAGTAGAGGCCAAAACAGCCCTGTTGTCAGGCTCCCAGTGACGTGGCAGAGCGAAAGGCCATGGATGTTATCGCCTCTCTTGAGTGGAGGCTTGTGCTTGGACAAACTGGAGCTCGTCATGCAGGCTCTTATTGGATGGCTTCCAAAGTGTCGGTCTGCAGCTCAAAGAGGCAAAAAGAGTCAGGGGGGGGGTAGGAGGAGATGCAAGAGAAAGGGCCCTGAAGCTTGCTGCCAACCGCGTCTTGCCCCGGGAGTACAGTAGAAGGCTCAAAGTGGCTGTTCATGCAGTGCCTGATCGAATGCAAAGAGCAGCTCAAGCTAGAAGCGAGGCGAGGCAATGCTTCTCCTGACGATCCTGTGCGAGTGGGAGAAACAGGGGGGGCTGGTACGGGATATCTTCGGTTCGTGGTGTTCTAGTTCACCACCAGCTGCGCCCATCTGCTGATTCAAACAGGTTCAAACGCGTGCAAACAGAGATGAGGCGACAAGGCTGATTGGACTTTTGCCAGCAAATCTTGCGTCTCCTGATTGCTGTGCGTATAGACCACCGCCATGGTCAATGTCGCTGGGAGAAGCAGAGGCTGCGCGACATGTCGGAGACGAAAAGTCAAGGTGCGCCCTGCTGGGTGATGACTGTTCAAGTTCTATAAACTCATGTCGTGCCATTGAAACAGTGTGATGAGTCGCTCCCAGATTGCCTGCGATGCCTCAACATGGGGTTGAAATGCCCCGGAGCCCGCACAGACGCCTTCTTTGTCCACACAGTTGTGGATGCATCAGATACCCTCGGGACCTTGAACTCGAATAATGAAAGATCGCTTCTTCGAATCAGCGCCAACAATCGTCATCCCGTGCGGCTGCCAGCACCACAGCCATCGCCAGCCGGAGCCTTTGACCAGCTTTTCGTCTCTCACTTCATCGACAACTTCTTCGGGGCTTCGAGGCCATCTCTGCCTGTGCCTGGCGGATCGTCAAGGATATGGCTGCACGAACTACCCGAGTTTCTTGCCTCCTCCTCTCCATCTCCGGTCCAAAGCTCCATCCGGGCGGCATCAATGCTCAGCTATGGCACGGCAGTTGGCAATGCCTCCATCAAGACAGAAGCATGCGGATGGTATATGAGGGCTCTGCAGAGTCTCCGACTTCTGCTGTCTCACGGCGGCTCATTGAAATCTTCTCCGGAGAGTTCGGTCTGCGCAGCCGTCATGCTCATCCACTTTGAGACTTTGGCGGGGACCAGCCCCAGGGCGTGGCTGAAGCACGTCAAAGGCGCAGCTTCGTTGCTCGAAGAGCAGGGACCTGAACGCTGTCGAACCGGATTTCTGCATCAAATCTTCAGCCACCTGCGTCTCCAAACGGTGCGTTCCGTTTTGTTGCGTGTCTCTCGTTGGCAGCTTGAAGTCCCTAACCTGGTTGAAGCGATGCTGATAGCCTGCCTAGTTTGTCGCAGCCATGGCTGACAACGAGCTTCATCCCTTTGCGTCACCTGAATGGACCACCATTCCATTCGAGATTCAGCCAAAGCTCATCTTTGACAGAATGGTCGACATTCTCTTCGGTGCTCAGAGATGCTTGTCCATTGCCAGCCGTCTCCTCACCTCCAAGCCTGAGCAAAGAGACCTGTTGAAGCATCAACTCGATCTTGCCATCCAGGATGCGAGACTTCAGATTCATCAATGGCGATCAGAGGCCCTCTTCTATGCCTCTCGCAAAGACGGCCAACAGCATCAAGAGGAGCCGGTAGCTGACGCCCAGCTTGCCGCGTCTTCTGATCGCCTCCATTTCATGCTGCCATACAGCGACGTTGCATCAGCAGCCCTGGTCACGCTCTACGATGCGGCCAATGTCATTGTGCTCCGTTTATTGTGTCTTGTGTCTCCCGAGGCAGTCTCGCATAATGCGCGTATTCAGCACCACTCAGAGTCAATTTTATCAGCGCATGCCATGATCAAGACCTCGCCAGGCTCTGTACCAGCTCGCAGCTCCATCATGTTTGTTCAGCAGCTGAAGACCGTTGCCCTGTGGAGTCCAGCTGCGCGGCAGAGAGCGTTGGCTGTCCAGATGCTCCAGGAACAAATGAATCAGAACAGAGGCTTTGCAGACATTTCGGCGCCATCAAATGAGTACTTTGCTCATGTGGCGACGCATATCCTCAACAATTTCCCCGTCGACTGAAGGCAACGGTCCGGAACCATGGTCGCACTGAGGTCAGCCCATCTATCATCGCCGGCTTGATATGCAGCCATCACATCCCATCCAAGCCGTTTGCGACTCGCCTAGAATGAGAACAATCTCCAGCAACGGAAGATGGCACTTTCGCCAAAGTGGCTTGTCGTATCGCAACACTAGCCAGATTGGTCAACCAGGGGTAAACTTCTGCGGCTGAGGGAGCCTGGCGTGCGGAAGAGCCGTCCTCTATTGCCAACTGGCTTGGGCTCGGTACCAAGGCAATGAGGAAACCACCTGGTCCAAGCTCCCGGTTCGATTCGGGCAGCCCTCTGTTGAATCTCTCTGGCCCTTTGCCGCACCGAACATGAAGCCTTGCTTGGCTGGCTCAGGTTAGCTTTGCGATTTAGCGGCTCCACAGTTGATGAAGCTCTCCCGAGATGCACCGTGTGAGGAAAGTCGATTCGGCGCTGGTGTTGAAGCAGTCCGCACATCTGGGTCGATGATCCTGAGCTCTAGACGTATATTAGGCTGTTCCACCATCGCGGTGTCTTTCTCCGTCCGTCCACATCATATCAACTCCGAGACCTTGCGAAATAACCTCTCCGTCGGCTGTCGGAGAAAGATCGAACCATCTCGGCCAAGATGAAGATTGCCATCATTGGCGGTGGCATTGCCGGATGCGCAGTGTATCTCGAGCTGAAGAAGCATCTGCCAAAGAATGGGGAATCTGCTGAGGACCACGAAATCACAATCTACGAGGCTTACGACACCGGAAAAGATGTCACCTCGGACGATCGAGAGGAAGGCCCGACGCATTCGTCCACCCTCGTCGTCGGCGGCGGGCTGGGCATTGCTCCCAATGGTCTTGGTGTGATTCAGCGCCTTGACGAAGCTCTCCTCCGGGATGTGACGCGTGGTGGATACGTTATATCGCGATACAACATGAAGAACAAGAATGGGAGCCTGCTCATGTGCATCGACATCAAGAGCCCCGATACAAGCGAGCCAGGAAGTCCCTCCAAGAAGCTCAACATGGTGGCAAGCAGCCGTCATTGGTTTTGGAGGTGCCTGAGGACTCGCATTCCGGACACGGCCATTGTCAACAAGCGAGTGTCACAGGTCACCGCCAACCCAGAGGGGAGGAACACTGTCCAGTTCGTGGACGGAAGCGATCCTGTAGAAGCGGATCTTGTGATTGGTGCCGACGGTGTCAAGTCAATTACCAAGAGAGCCCTTTTTCCGGATGCCGCAGAAGATCCATACCCTCCTCATTACGAGTAAGTGCTAGAATAGCTTCTCATTGTCAACCTGACACTTGCTGACCGTCTCTATAGAGGCCTTGTCGGAATCGGAGGCTTCATCCCGGCCGCTGGGTTGGAAGGGTTAGTCGAAAAGGGGTCCATGAACTTCATCTCTGGAGGAAACGGCTTCTTTGGCTATTTCTTCTCAGAGAGTCATCCTTCGGACCCTAACCGCGAGTCGCCTTACGTGGTGTCTGAGCCAGGAGATACGCTCGCCTGGTGGTCCACATATGAGATCAAGGAATGCCCCAATCGCAACAATCTCGATTTGGCCGACATCTCCAGGCAGCTGCGAGAGAGGCATGCACAGTGGAAAGATCCAGTCATCCAGCGAGTTATCGAATCCGCTCGAGTAACAAACATGTATCCCACCTGGACGTCGCCACCGCTGCCATCCTGGGAGCGCGATGGTGTTGTCCTGCTTGGAGATGCAGCCCATGCTCTTCCATCGACTTCCGGCCAGGGCGTCTCACAGGTATTAGAGGACTGTGAGTCGTTTACGCTGTTTCTGGCGCATCAACTGGCACGGAGAGATTCGAGCAACCCCACGACGCAGAGACAGGCCATCACCAAGGCCGCGAGACAGTACATGGACCTTCGGAAACCACGGGTTACAGAGATCCTCGAAAGTGCGAAGAAGATTCAGAATTCGAAGCGCGACATGGGCATCATTCGCGAGTATGCAATGTATTCCTTCTTCAAGCTTCTGGGTAGGTTGAAATTGTGACTTGTTGCGAGTTGGTTCTCCTCGCAAATAGAAACTGACAATTGTTCGCTAGGCCTCTTTCCCAACATGGCGGCGAAGCCGACACGCAAGATATACGAGTATAACGTTGCGGATCAAGTTGCAGAAGTAATTGCTAGTGACAGCTAGCGACTTTGTTTCCATTCGATGGACGGCAAGCCGAGGTGGACTGGCCCATGTCTCCAGCACTCACTGGACCATTCAGATTGCTTTGGCGAGGACGGAATGCCCTGCATAAGAGCAATCAAAATAGTTAGGCGCGCGGCGTAAAGGGTCTGGCCTTGCTCGTTTCTGGATCCTCTCCACTCAAAAGGCAGGCAACGGCGGCGAAATAGACAAAGGAGGTAGATGAAGAAATGAAGCAAGGTAAAAATGGCTTGCCAATCCACAGCTGGATATTCTGCGTCTGTGACCCCTAGAAGACGAGCCGACCGGGCTGCTTGTCCAAGGGAGTGCCCTCCTCCATCTCAGCATCGTCGCTCCAAAGCTTGATCGCGACGACTTGGTCATCCTTTTCAGCCAGAGCAATCGCAGGCGGACCGCCGATGCTGTCTTGTCCAACTGGTACGCAACACAAAGTCAGTGGCTGACCATCATATGAAGGGTGATGACCTACAGTGGAGTCCTCCCAGGGTGAAGCCGTAGTCCTCGTTGATAGGGTTGTCATTGAGGGTAACCATCTCCAGATACCCGTCATATTCATCTTCGTTGTAATCATCTCCCAGCACCTTGGCTGCCGCCTCACGAGTGAGATATGCCGTGGAAATGACGTTGAATATGCCGCCATCGTCGTAGTAAGTGCCGCCGTGCTTCCAGGTAATGCCGTCGTCCCACTCAATAGACTCGTCAAACCTGTCTTTGAACAGTCGCTCCCAGACCCGCCACGTATCAAGAGAGGCGCCAAAGTCGAGCTCAGTGTCTTCGTCCGTATCTGCCACCCAACGAAGACAAGCTTCGTACTCGGCATCTCCGTGCTGGGCCCCAGGAATGGTCTCCATCTCTGCCTTCCAGACGCCGGGCTTGCAGTTGGAAATGCCAGAGTGCCAGTACGTCAATTGGTCCCAATCTTGACAATCTCCCGTCATGGCAAAAGCAATGCCATCTGGGGGATTGGGGGGGACGACGATATAGCGCGGGCATTGGCTCAGGAGACGAGCCAGACGATCTCCCTCTTCGACTTGGACGGAATCTTCAATGTCACTCATGACGACTGTAGGGAGGAGGGCGACTGAGATGGAGCGAGGCGTAATCTGCGATATGGAGAAGTCGCCGGTGAGCTGTGAGGCTTCTGCAGATTCGTTAGGACTTGCTGAGGCTCGACCCTTTATAACAATCCATACTCACTGAGGTAATCTATGTCGTCCTTGTTGTCTCGCTGGTGTATCCAATCGGCCACTGCCTAAAATAGTCAACCCACAAGTGGTCCACCAGGGTGGACAGAAATGGTCAGCATGGTCGAGTTGATGCCGAGCGAACCGCTTGACGCGTGGGGTCGAGCAAAACCGACCGTGTAAGCGGGTGACGTGCAGCTCGTGACTCGCATGGCTCAAGGGGCCGCTGCTGCAAGTGGCATCATGTGTTGGGTCGTTTGGTCGTGAAGTCTGGAGACCTGGAAAAGGCTTCGAGAACGAGGTCTGAGTTGGTCGGATCCGTGGAAGAGCTATTAATTGAACGACATTGTGAACATTTGGCGCAACAAAGGAATTCCCTACTCCGGCGTCAGATGCTAGATAATACCTGGACCACGATGACGAAAAGAGAGAGAACAATAGGTCCTTCTGTCGACTCGAGATTTGCATCGTCATGAGGACATGATGAAGGAGAGGTACATGATTCATGCCCGTACAAGCAAAATCGGGATTGGCGTATTCGGGAAATAGAGTTTCGCTATCCGTGACAACCTGGAGTGATCCCCAATTGGTGGAATTGGCGATGATGCCATCATTGAGGTTGGTTCCTTCCCATCCGCGAGAGAATGAGATGATTGATTTGCTGCTTGAAACCCACGCCATAGCAGGTATCTTGCAGGGTAAGGTGAGTGAGCTCTCGAGGTACTTGGTACTACATATCGTGAAGCTTCACACAATGTCAGCCAGAGGATTGAACGCTCGTGAGAACTCATGTACAATGTGTACTGAAGAATGCACGCGGTTGATGCTGCCCAAAGATGCCTCCGTGAGTCGCAAAAGTAAGGCCATATCCATGCAGCCCGTTTGTCTTGACCCCGTATTTTCTATTAACTGTCGGGGCCCCCTGGGACTTTGGTGGTGATGGTGGCCCGATTTAGCGGGTGTCTACCTAAGGCTGCCTGTTGAGTATCGCAAAGCGACGAACAGGGGAAATTGCTCAGCGGTCCAAACTTTTCTTTCACAAGAAACTCGCTCTGTGTCACGTCCAGTGGATGCAAAACATGACCTGGTCTTGCCTGCACACTCGCTTTTTGGTGCTGCCATTGTTGACATCCAACAGGTGACGCCACTTTTTCCCCTCGAGTCCATGGCAAGCAGGAGCTCATGGACACTGCTGGTGGTGAGCCTGCAAGTTGAAGCCAAAGTCCTCGCTCTGCCTCCAATTGAAGGACAGATCATCCAAAACGGGAAAATCTGAGAGCAAGATCATCGCCAAGTCGGAAAAAAGAGAAAAAAAGGAAAAAAGAAACGCGAAAAAGAAACGCGACAGAGGCAGGGTTCGAACCTGCGCACCCGAAGGTATTAGATAGCGAGAATCATGTAGATAATTCAAGTCTAACGCTTTAGACCACTCAGCCACTCTGCCTGGTCGGTGATATTGCCGAGGCAAGCATCATTCATGAACTGTAGACCATTGCGACGATGGTTGAGTCGCAGAAATGGACAAGTTCTATGTTAATGCTGTTAGATGACCGGGGTTGATGATTAGCCTCGCGTCAACAATGGCGCCGAGAACGTAGATAGTTGTCGGTGCTTCACCAATCTGCGCAGTAATCACAGCAATTACCGCCTGCCTGTCTGCCGCTCGTTTTCGTCCAAGCTGCTCACGTTGAGGCAGGAAAGGAACCCGACTGGCTGCAGCTGTCCGAGGCAACCTGCAGAAGGGAGAACTCTTGCCGGGGGTCGAGCCACCACCAGTAGGCTCTCCCCCAAGGGTGGCATTGTTTCTGGGGGATCCTAAATAGCCGGTTGTTGTCCTGGATTCCTTTCAAGGCGGGATTTGGGTCGAGCAGAAGCGCAACTTGGACCCGACTTGGACGGCGGTTGGGTCCGTACTTGGGGCAGCTGGAGGGTGTAGTCGAAGGTCAAGGACGGGAGGCAGGGCATATCAGACGCTTTAGGACGTATAGCTGTGTAGTGCTGCTGTAGGAGGGAGCTTGATGGTGTCCCTCTGGTGAAAGAAGAGTATTAGTGGGTGGGCGTGAAGACAACAAACGGCTGAGCAACTTTTCGTCGCTTCAATCAGTTCCTCGTTACAGCATGGGACGCCGGCTTGCCGCGGTCTCTGAGCAACCGGGAGGTTCTCGACAGTCAATCCTCTCGGTAGCATGGTACTGCCCGTTGTCTTTACCTCAGGCGTACCGACGGGGAAATTCAGATTGTCACAAACTCCCAAGACAGCCCGCCGTCTTGTAGCATGGCACTGTCAAGGTTGTCGCTCCGCAGCCTCAGAGTTGGCAATGACTCGTTTCCCGCTGTTGGGGTACCCGCTTGTGACGGAGGAAAGTCGAGGACGGGTCTCCAGAAACAAGGCAGCTTTCTGTTGCAGTCTGCAGCAGGGCATCGGCTTGGAGAAGAGAAGTGGTGGAGGAACTGCTGCATCAGCGACATGAGCGGCAGCTGAGCTGTCTGGGCGCACTCCATCCAGTGCTTCTCCGGTTAGCAGACTGATTCCATGCGCGATAGTGTGATGGGCAATGATGGGAGGAGGCGTCGAGAATACGTGAGACAAAACTGGCAAAGGCAATTCTGGGCAACATACCTGGAAGGAGGAGGCTTGCTCACGGTGGCACGCGAAGGCAGCATGTTCAAAGCTAACTAGGTTGGTGTGGAGAGTCGAGCAAACAATAGACTCGATAGGGAGGTACTCCGACAGAGGCGAGAGACTGGAAGCACAAAGGTAAGAAAGCCCCGAGAAGAAGCGAGGATACAGCGAGGCGAAAGAGTAGGTACCTGTGCCAGCTGCAGAGAATCGACAGCATGGAAGTGCTTCTTTGCCTTGGAGGTCGAGAACAGGGCGCAGACCAAGGACGAAGAGACTGAGGATGAATGAATGGATAGCTGAATGGAATTCGGATCGATGGAAGATGGAGGAAAGATAGAAGATGAAGGTTTGGCGTGAGAGAGGATGGAGAGGGCAAAATTCAAAAGGAGGGGGAGGGGGCCAACAGAAATACTACTAGGTTCCCACTGCTCGAAACTCCCAGACACCGAGGCCACTCGTTTACCTCCCCTGTTGCGGCCATCTCAAGGCACGCGCTCAACGCCATACAATTATGCCTTCAAAAGCATAAGCCAATCTCTCCATTCTTTTTTTTTTCTCTCTCTCTTCGTTACCAGTTCATAAAATTACGCGCCACCAAGAGCCATTCCGCGGCGAGCCAGTCAGTGGTAGCAGCTGCCAGCTCTTCGCCGTATGCCACTGACACAAGGTAAAGTATCCCACAAGCGGCGGTATGACCTTGCTGTGCAACATCAATCGAGGGTTTCCTTTGCAGCTGCTAACTGTGCAGTTGTGGCTCCATTCCAGAAGTCGTCCCCCAAGCACGGGGCTCATTCGACGCAAGCATTTTTCGAGAGCGTTCCACATAATGCCTTTCCCGACCCCTTCAACTGCCGCAATCTCTGTAGCTTCGTGCTGGCTTGGGATTCACCCCGAACTACAATACAAGAGAAACCTATCCAGTGGTCTACCAATGCTTCAGTGTCGCTTGTGGTACTTCTAGGGAGGAGTGTTGCTGGCTTCAGTCTTACTTTTGCAACCTGTTGGGTCGATTGCCCTCTCTGGTGGCTGCAAACTCCCCAAGTATCGAAGAAAGAACGCTCTACGTCCTCACGGGCACTCAAGAAGTCAAGCCCCATGATAATACTGCTCCATGAGTGAGGAATCGAACCTTTGCTGCCGCCTCTGTTGTCCTCTTCGGCGGTGCCTCGGTTGAACACTTGCTCAGAGAGCTTGAAGCGCCAGGCTACAATGTCTTGCTGCTCTGGCTGGTACCATGGCGCCCAGAGACCAAGCGCCCATCGTCGCCTTCGTCTCGATCAGTTTCGATAGCGCATACCTGGACGACAAGGTCGCATTACTGGCATCGTGCTGACTCTCTATGCAACAAGAGTAGTCCTGCGGCTTCCATTGGGAAGAGCGCCCCCCTGACCGTCTACAACCAAGTCACAACTTGCTTTCTGTTCACTAATAGATTCGTTTTGGACTATTCCGACTCCTTGATTCTCACCACTCAAACTTAACATCTGCGCCAAGTAACCTCAAAGACCTTCCCACCAGCGAGCCGAGAAAGACGTGCCAAAGCACGACAAGAAGCCTGCCTGCCCACGACGGCAAACCAGGACTATCTGGCGTCGATGCCGGGTCAAGTACTGACTCCTGCAGCCTGTAAGTCTGCAGCTCATATCTTAATCCCAACTGATTTCGTCTGAAGGACTCGCCTTCGGGCGAAGGGGGACGGGAGATTCTCCCCTGCGGTGGAAGCGTGTGGAGAGAACTCAAGTCAATCAAAGGACTGCAACAACTTCCCCAAACAGGCATGCCAAAGCAATACAAGCAGCCATGTCCGCCAGCCCTCATGCAGAAAATGACGACGACACAGACCGAATCGAACGATCCCAGAGACCTCGCCGGGCGGAGCGAAACATACAGTCGAAGCCGTCATCGTCCTTTTCGACGAGAGCCCAACGCAACGTGCCACAAAGTGTCTTCAGACAAGCGTCGCAGCTCGCAACGGCGGGTTGCATCTCGGCGACAGCAGTGGAACTGATACGTTCAATATATGGCAGCTCTGCAGTAGTGAGGCGACGCTGTCTGTTGCTGCGCTTTCGAGAAGAGTTCAACCCGATACGGGAGGCCTTGGATTGATTGGAAGTCACCTAGGGAAGCAATTGGCTTTCCTGTGCCATTTACATACCACAATCCCAAATCCAGTCCGGATGCCGGTAGTACGTCTCTTTCCAGTCCTGCTGCGCCATCAGCGGTCATTCCAGCAGCCTATGCGCATCTTGCGTTCCCGTCGACAGCATCTTCACGACAATTCTTGCAGGTCCAAAACTTGGCATCATCCTTGGATGCATAAGATGCTAGAATGCGATATTTTCATGACACGCCTCCTGCTACCTCGTAGCCGTTCGCCTGTCATTGTATAGCAGATTCTGTATCGAATATCAGAGCGCAAACACCGTCTGCAGCTCCAATACTTACGACATGGACTTACAAACTTGCAAGCTCCTCCTCTCCTCCTCTACACATGACATGTGCGCTAAGCTTTCACCAAAGGGCCTTGCTCCGCACTCACTCTTGCAACGGCGAGAATTTTGGAACTGGCTTCAAGTCTACACAGTGGTCATGGCTATCAGCAGGCAGCATCAAAAAGAAGCAGTCTTCATGGCTGGCAAGATGAAGGCTTCAAAACGATATGATTTTCCGTCGACCATCCGGAGCAACTCAGATCACCAAGAGACAAGTTGAGAAAAGCCTTGAGGTTGATAGGCAGAAGGCACCGAGGCAACAGAGCCCATACCCCGCGACCCATCACTGCTCACTGATGTCAGGGAGCAAGTGGCCATATTCCGCTCGACCGCATTTTGGACATCTACCAGCCGTGTGTCGCTTCTCTGGTGTCTTCTTGGCCTATCATCAACTTGATGTCGCTCGCCCCCCCCNCCCCCCCCCCAACATTGGTTGAAGATTATGTATAAATGATGGTGTTCTCCCCTCGACTCTTGCATTCATATAGTAGATGCTTGATCTAGATGACCGTGGACAGCGGGGGGAAACCCCCAGAACTCTGCAGCCTCTGGCCGTCCGTAAGTATCGTCCTGGCAGGTCGTTGCGATGTCATGCTGATCAATGTAGCAACGTTATTCCATGTATGGAATGTTACCGCTACCTGGCCGCATACCCTCGCGATATCAATCGCACGCGAAATCTCGCTGTAGAACCATGCAGTCATCCTAGTCGTGGTAAGTTCATGATGACGTACGTGGGTGAGTGATACTGATGTAGAACAGGTCGCAGTACGCGTTATGTACGATGTATTGTTGGCCACAAGACGTGTACGGTTGTGCTGGAAATGCTGGTTAAAGCAGGTCGAGTTCTCAATATGTTAGCCGCCTCTGGTGATCTGGTACGTTGGTCGTGATGTGTTCATGATAATATCGTACTGATATAGTGGACAGTCTGCCTTAGCCGATGCACAAGATGAATACTAGGGTCTCGACACAGAAGAACAACATATCCGAAGCCCTCTCATGCAGGCACGTCGCAATCGTCGCATTCGATATGAGAGTTACACTCCCTCTCCGTCTGTTGCTTCGTCGCGCTCTGACAGCACGGTATGTTTTCTTCATTGTTATTATGATATATGTACTGACCGGTGTCGAAGTCTTGTGTTCTGTTCTCTGTGAAAACAGAGACAGAGCAAAAGCCTATAGTAATCAGTTCTGATGAGGAATCGGTGGCAAGCCTGGGTCAACTGGCCTGTTAATCAGCAGAAGATACTGTCGTTATGATATTAGATGATGAGGTTGTGAATGATGCGGAGGGCAGTGTGAGTTTGTTTGAGGATGATGGGCGGGAATTTTCTGGTTTCTCAGATTGATTTTAGTAGTTTTGGTATGTCTTTTGGTATGTAATATAATCATCTTGCGCCCATGTCATTGTGTCTTGCCTGTGATCTGCTGATAAGTTCGTTACGAGCTCAACTGTTCCTCATATGCCGTTGACCTACATAACAATTTATTTTGCGGTACACATGCTGAGCAGCCCAGTAGCTACTCCATTCCCCTGTTGTCGTCCCTCGTTTCATAAAAGAGACGGGTGAGAAACACGTCAATCTCATTCACCTTCTGGACAACATTGCAATACTGAGTCCTTGGAGAATGTCCAATCGCAGTCAAAGCTTTGTCGATTCTCACATGGATCATGAAGTCACTGATGCTGGTGAAACGAAAATGTCCTCTATCCAACCAGAGACCTGTATTGACGCAACTACTCTCTGGCTCGCGAAACAAGATGTATAAGAGCCAAGTCCCCAGATAAATCAAAGAATCATCACCAAACACCCAAACTCCTAACGCCCAAGATCCAATCCCTAAATCCAATCCCAAACGCCCCAACGCCAACGCTCAACGCCTCCAACACCAAGCGCCCAATATCCAAAACCCATGTCCAAAAGAAATATCCAAACCCGAACGCCCCAACTCCAACGCCCCAACGCCAAACCCCCCAACGCCAAACACCCAATATCCAAAAACCCTATCCAAAGGGTCGAGGTCATGGTCGCATCGCCGATCCCCTGGTTGGCCCCAGTAGCCGACGGCCTCATCTCCAAATTTCGCCTGCAGTCGAGCCATGAAAAAGGGAAGGATACGATGAAGACAACAGAGGCGAATCTCTGCAGAGGAAGCTAGAGATGACGGGAGTGTAGAGGGAGCGGTTGTAGTGTCATGTTGAACGCCAAAGGGGAATGGCAGACAATGGGGTGAGGGCGAGTCGTATTTGCCCCTGGCCACACAGGCCGAGTTGAAATGCCGACCGCTCTGCCTTGTCGGACAGGCACGAGGATGGATATGGATCTCGGCCGACCGACGCCACGAAGGCGTAAACGCAGCTCAACAGATGCTGACAGATCTCGGAGAATGGGGCCAGAGACGACGCAGGAGAGACGCGGCCGAAGGATGAGGAGGTTGGAGACGACGAAAGAGAGTATCGGTCGAAGAGGTCAGGGGTCACGAGGGCGCAGGAGGTGCTCGGCAAAGGAGGTCTGGGACGACAGCGGCAGAGACCATGAGAATGTCGGCGGAGCTATATTGCGAGTTTAGGAATTATAGGTCAGTATGGGCATTGACGACAAATAATATGCAACGAAACATCTACAAGAACTTACAGTGAAGCACACGCTGGCGGACAACGACATCGACTGGGGTTTCCGGCTAGACCTGATGAAGCACCCGGTGCTTCGTTGGGATTGTCAGCTGGTCAGCTGAGCAATTCAAAAGGTAATAGTTTCACTTACTGTAAAATCTACTGCGGCTGTCCGTGGCGGCATGTAGGGTGGTGTGACCCTCCCTCCTGAAGAAATGTCAGCATCAAGGGATGCTCAACTCTGACCGAGATGATGGAAATATGGATGATGGAGTCGAGAGGACGAAGATGACCATGTCAATGAAACAGGAAAGAGAAGAGGGATATAGGGACGAGGAGCAGTATGCGTTCGTGGAGCAGTATGCGTTCGTGGAGGAGTATGCGTTCGTGGAGGAGTATGCGTTCGTGGAGGACGTGGAGGACTAGGAGCAGTATGCGGGTATGCGGTCGCGAAGGTGTATGCGGTGGAGGACGAGGTGGACGAGTTGATCGAGTTGGAGTTGAAAACGATGGATGCGATGTCGATGTCGATGGTGAAGCCGAAGTCGAAGCCATGTCGATGAAGTCGTGATGGACGCGAGTGATGGAAAGGGGCAAAGAGAGGCGGAGGGATGGGCTGGAAGAGACAGGACGGCAGTGCACTCACCGAGTCGAATTGAGGGTCGAAAGAGGGCTGCCGCAGCAGAAGAGTGCAGATGTGGTTTGGTATCCAAGACCATAAACCAAGACAAGCTGATGGAGAAGGAAGAAGAAGAAGAGGAAACGGAACGGGGGGAGAGGGGGATATTTATACTCGAGGAGCTTTGGGTTCCTTCCTGGATACTCGAGGCACAGAGAACCACCTTCCGAGGATTTCTCTGCCGTGGCGGCGTTCGACAAGGGCAGGTAGCTGTCGATGCCCCAGGGCTGGGCCAATGGCAGCTCAGGGATAGCAAGCGTTGTGTCGAGAAGCGAGCTTCCCCCTCACGTACGAATGCTCTCCGAGGGAAGTTGCGTGCCTGGGTGGTTCGTGTTCGCGTTTCGGTACCTGAGATTGGTCGAGAATGGTCCGAGATGACGCATTCGAGCTTTGAGGAGGAGGAAGGTGAGCATTTTCGTGACGATCTTGGTCCGATTCGTCGTCACCTTCTCTTGATTGCTCGGCAAGATGCATCAGACATTGCGAAGCTTGACGGAGCGAGAGATCCGTTGCTCCTCACTTGTTGAAGCGTGTGGAAGGCGTCCGCCTGGTGTTGTGGGCAGTTGATGCCCCCTTATGGTGGTGAGCGTATGGGTGGTCCAGAGGCGATTGTGGTGGTTGAGGCTATCGTGAGCGATGAAGCCATCGTGAGTCTTGCGAGCGGGACTACAGTATTGCGCTCAAGGTTGCAGATTGTGTAGATTCTGGATACCTAGAGAATCGCGGCCTAAGACACCATTGCCAGCTGCCATCAGTAGTTCTACCGTCCCGACAGTCCAGCCTTTCCGCAGCCAAATCCGCGTCAACCCAGACCACATTTTGTACAAAATTGCTTCTATCAATTTGCAACAGAAAGAAGGACATTGCCTTACGTTGTGGTTGCTATTGAACAAATACTGATCGAGTTCATCCCCCTTTGCAGGGCTGAACTAGGCCCCTGAACACAGAAGCCGTAGCTACACGAGCGTCTCTTACAATCTATGTGCACGAAAAAAGCCAATAAAGAGAGCTTTTGACCAGCCTGGTCCCTGATCACTGCGTTATGCGTTCATTGTTATGCCAATAGTAACGTCCACCTGTACCCAGAGCGCCCATGGGGGTAGTATGGAATACTGGCTTTGGGAGGGATCCATTGCGAGCAACAATTTTATCCAAAGACTATGGCCTCCATCACTCATTGTCAATACTGGCTGATCAGAGTTTCTTCGTGGTGCACTGCCCGTCCGCTTCTCCCTAGTCATAGAGAGCCCGAGAACTTGACAGGCGCTTCTACCCCTGAATGAATTACTCTACAAGAAAATACTCCAAAGAACCCACCCCAAATGCATTGTACATATCTCCCAATGTATTGTGACACAAAATAGCGTGCGCAAAGCTGGTGTCGCTGAAGTTGGGTTCTTTACACGAAAGTCTTGAGGCACTGACCTCGGGGAGCTTATGGAATACGAAACAGGCAGGGGCGCCAGTTCCCTCTGAACGTCTTGGCTCAACAGGATTCTGGTCGAAATGCCCATGCTTATCCTGGAGGACCAGCGCAACTGCTGCCAACCGCTCACGGGGGCATCCTCTGTCATAGACATTGTTCGTGAAACTCTTGGAGCCTACAGACTTCAGATATCACCTTTGGCAGAGTGCAGATCTCCTTGGGTATCAGCTGCTTCAATTCTCCTTCCTTTGCCTGGCCACACCACATTGTATCGACGCCGAGGCGAGGCCCGGATGAGGAGAATGTTCGGTTCGTTGCATGATCTTCGATCGGCCGGAGTCGCAGGATCGGATTGGCCGTCAAATCTGTTGTACAGGAAGGAGAAAATGGTGCTGCAGGAGCCGTTAGTATTGCACAGGGGCCTTGGATAGGAGAGAATAGGAGAGTCTTTTGGCTCTTGACGTAGAGAGAGCTGTCGTCTCAAGAGAATGGGCCAATACCACAGATCAAATGACGGCATAGAAGGGGAGAGAGAATTGCCAGGCTGGGTAGCAGCTGTAGACGAATAGGTAGACGAAAAAAATGGGCGTTGGGCACTGGTCGCAACAGGTTTGCCACCCCTTAACAGGAGGCCTAGAGATGGGCTTTGTCCGATTGCGAACAGCAACGCCATTCAATCTTCACAGTTACCAGCAACACCAATCGAGCACAAGACTCAGGAATCAACGCAAAATACAGGGAGCAGTATTCAACATTAGTTTTCTAATATGGAAAGACGCTTTCGATTGTGCTGCAAATAGCCATACAGCTCGCAGCGCTTGTTTGCTATGGGTACACACATAGCAGTACTGAAGGGAGCGGCTCGATACCAGAGGAAGAGCGCAGAGGAGAGTCACCATTTCATGGAGCAAGATTCACGAAGAAGATTATAGGTACGCATATAAGGTATTGATTAGGTTGAATATAAAATCAAGCAAATAAAAGCAGAACCCACGCAGCGAGTCTCAAAGCCACGCTCCATGGACTCCACCCTCGAAGAGTAAATGTGCTGCAGAAGTTGGTGACAAATGACCGTGATTACAGCTTGATGTCCTTCCGCTATCCCCCCCCCCCCCACCCCCCGTATTTGCCCAGGTTAGCCGCCTTGTGTAGGTTGGTGAAAGAAAGGAAGAACCTTCAGCATTGAGAAGCCCATGCGAGTAAGTTACTGCTCGGGAATGTCCGTGCAGAGAAGAGCCTGGCCAGCCTATTGCAACCATGAATCAGCTACCATTTTCATCGGCGAAATACTGACAGCTGGTTGAACTTACGAGAGGGAGAACGCAGCACTGCGCCTTCTTGCCGACGTCCTGGCAGATGTCATTGAAAGCATCGACATTGGCAGGCGTACTGCGAGCTATTACGGACCAAACAAGTCAGTGCAGGGACTCTGCCAGAGGGATCAAGGGGAGACTTACGGGGCTCGCAGCTCAGGTCAAGTACTCCGAGAATGCTGACATCACAGCACTGAGGGTCACCATAAAGCAGAGGAGAGCACAAGTCGGAATCATCGTCTTCTCCGTCACCATCATCGCCACCGCCGTCAGTGTCGTCGCCATCATCCCCGTCGTCAGAAGGATTGCTATCCCCATCGGTGGGAGATTGCTCAGGGGCTCCAGGAGCATCGTCACCGTCGTCGTCGCCGTCGGTTGGAGGGGGGGGAGAAGCGGTGGGGGGATGAGAAGTGGTGGGGGAATGAGAAGCGGTGGGGGAATGAGAAGCGGTAGAGGTAGCAGAAGGAGGTGGGTAGGTGCTATACTCGTCTCCTCCGCCGTTGGTCGGATAAGAGGGGGGAACGGTAGTAGAAGGAGGCGCGTAGCTGGTGATCTTGTCTCCGTCGTCGGGGCCGTCGTCGTCTCCTCCGGGGCCGGCGGGGTATTCCGGGTATTGAGGGGCGTAGTCAGGAGGGTACTCGATAGGGTATTCAGGAGGGTATCCCACTTCTCCCGAAGGAACGTCCCCGTACGTCGGAGGCGGAGGCGGGTAGGAGCCGGCGGGCACAGCAAGAGAGCCGGCAACGAGGAGAGCCGTGACTGCGAGGAGCTTCATTGTCAAAGTTGGAAGGTCAGTAAACGAAGGGATGCCGTTGAAAGCAAAGATTGGAAGCGATTGGAAAGTGAGAAACAGTTGGAAAGCGAGCCTCTGCAGTGACTGTGGAGAATTCGCTGGTGAACAAGACCAGATGTCCAAAAGAAGGGATGGGATTCATCACTCATACTTATAGCTGAATAACAGATCAACGAATTCTCTTGTCAGGCAACACAAAGATGCACATTGACGCCTCCGGTGGGAATAAACACGTTAGCTCACGAGGTAGACAAGAGAACAGAGCGTCACACAGGATGCCGGCTTACACGTCGTACTTAAGGCACGAAAACCGTGATTCTCTTTTCGTCTGGGCATGGCCAGGGCGTGGTCGTACCATTTCCTATCCGGGATGTTTGTGCTCACAATGTCTCGGCGCCCACGCTACACGAGACCCATGCGGGCGGCTAGAGGATCCGGCCCAGGCATCAGGAGCTGAACCTGCTTTGCCCTGGTCTCTTCTTTGGGGGCGGCCATGAGTAGCACGAAAGCGTGGAGCAGAGCTGCAGCCGCCCGGACCCCCTTTTCGTTCAGCCTCGGTTTAGCTGGAGATCGTGGATTATCCTGTGTATTACGGCTTTGTGATCGGCTGCTACCCTCCGTATCTTGTACAATCTTGGCCCTGGTCAAGTCCATCTTTAAATCCCCAGATTGACGTTTGATCGGTACGCAAAAAGGTAGATTGCCCCGTCCCATCGCGGCTCTCGACCTCTGTTTCGACGTAATCTCCACCAAGTATCTCGTGTCTCATGTGCTTCCGACAGTGACTGGGTCATTACTGGCACTGCAGAGCAGACCAGCCCACAGCTGCATCTCTGAGAGGCTCGAGTCTGCTTGATTGCCAGTGAGGGCTTGCACTGCGTCGCCCACTCGCAACGAATTCTCTTTGAAGGACAGACAGGCAGTCTCCGGTGAGAAAGTCAGCTCGTGATTCTCTCTGCTTGATGATGGACTTTGCTGACTGAGGCGTAGCTGGTGAGAAGGTGGTAACAGAAAGGCGAGCTTGCTAGGAACAACAGGATGGATGGAGGCCATGATGCATGCTTCCGAGACGTTTGGCATTCTATGTTGTACCCGGAGGCCCCGGTAACGCTGTTTGGACCTTTGTGTATCGATCATCGTACGACTCTTAAATCTCCGTAGTAGCTCGAATGTCCCGCGATCCGGGATCCTGAGAGGTCTCCCCCTGGTTTAATGACCCCCCATCAGACGCCCAGATCCTGGTTGAATTGATGCGGCCCCCAAAACCACAAACAGGGTATCGAATGATCGGTGAGCTGACCATCGCATCTCGATTGATTGTGTGGCTGCTTGACTCCTTTCGGCACCAGGTCAGATTCTTTTCTTTTTCTCGCCCTCACATTGAATGCAACCCAGGATCCCGTTCATTGGATCCAATGTCTCCCCCCCCGCGATCTTTGGCTTCCCAAGTTTCGTTCCCCCCCCCCCATCTCATACCGTCGGTATGTCTGTATGCCCAGCCATCGTGTCCGGGACAGCCTCCTTGCTCTTTTGCTTCGCGAGTTCCGTGTGGTGCGGTGGAATGAGATTGTAAAAGATGGCCATCATGAGGCCTCCCACCGCGGGTCCAAACCACCAAACCCATTGGTCTAAAGAATGGCAAACAAATGCGTCCGCTCGTTAGCCCACTGTGGCTGAAAGAAAACCGCAGGGCAATTTACCCTTCACATGCAAAAACCTAACCCTAGACGAGGGGCCTTCAGAAAGCGGCAACTCACATGACATGTTCCGTCTCGCGATACCAAAGGCCAGGCACCTCGACGGGTTCATCTGCGCTCCAGCATAGCCGGGTATGATTCCACTCGAAGAAAACGTCACCAAGCCCAAGGACGCGCCAACCAGCAGAGGGCCCATCCGGGGGCCGAAGAGGGCGGCCTGCCGGGGATCGAGGCCGACGCCGAACGAGAGGAAGAGGAGGACGAATGAGGAGAAGACTTCGTTGAGGTAGACTTGGCCTGGGGATGCCTGCGATGGGTCATACCAGCAGCCGCCTCCTTGCAGGCTGATGGCCGTAAGATGCACGGTTATTACGTGTTTTTGCAAGGTGATACGGCAGCATTACTGCATGATGGGGATGGTAGTGGAGAGACAGACCTAGTTGCTCGTTCACGCCCCCAGACGCCCAAGAGGAGTCCACCGGCAAGGGCGCCTCCAAGAGTCTGTCCAGACATGTAGAGGATGCCTAGAATGAAGAGAGGGTCAGAAAGGTTGATCATGGGAAGAACAGTAGAGTGAATGAAGGCAGAAGAAGCAAAAAGAACACATGCATGCACAGCTGACGTGGCATATTCATTCGGGATAAGTAGTCAGGCAACTGAATCATTCGACTATAATGACGCAAGGAAATGGGAACGGCCCCAAACGAGACATACTTACCTCTAGGCACGGAACAGAGACCCGTCAGAATGGCCGAAAAGGTAATCATAGGATTCAGGTGGCCACCGGAAGCAGGTGCCGTGGCGTAGATGAACGTCGATAACAGTATGATGTTGGAGATGCCAATGTAGCCGCCGACCTGTGGCGTCCCGTAGCCTTCTATGGTAGCGGTGATTTGGCCGGAGAGGAAGACGAGACATGAAGTTGCGACCATTTCGACGACCTAGGTATCATCGATAGTTGTCAGCCTCTCTCGCCCTCAACCAAGTCACCTTCAACCGACTCAATAAACAAAGCCGTTATCGCCTGAAGAATCGATTTGTGAATGAAGAGAAATGAGAGTCGTGGAACGATCGAGGACAGAGGCTGAAAGTTCAGTGCAAACCCACCGCTGACTTCCACACGGACATGTCCAGCCACTGCCCGACAAAATAGTCGCGGCTGCGATACCACGGCGTCAGCCTCACTCCTCGTGGCCGCACCGCCGGCGCAAACGATCCGTCAAAGGCCGCCAGGTCCATCTTGGATGTTGCAGACCGTCGCCCGGATGCCGCAGTATCAGAGGATGAAGGGGGCAAGTCTACCGCCGTCTGGAGCCGGGTTGCCGTCGCATCGTCGCCCGCTGGCTGTGGCTTCTTTTCCTGTAGTGACTCCATCGCCGGACTGGAATCGGATACGGATTGACGTCTATATCTTGAAGGCCCGAAGATCAGAGAGGGAAAGCTTCTTGGCTCTCTGCCGTGTCGGTTCGAGAAGCTGGTAGTAGAATAGGCGACTTTGTGTCCGCGGGAGAGCAAGTCGTATATAACCCATCTCTCGAGAGCTGAACGACCAGCACATACACCGAATCACTAGCTCTGTCAATTCCTTACCCCCAGCTTCCGGACGAACTGTATCCCGTATCAACAGCTTGTCAGATCCAAACCAAGCGCGAGGGCTCCGAAGTATCCACCCGGAGACGCTCAAGATACGTCCAAACGCCGGACTCTGCAGATGCAAACAAGGATTGCGGATGAAGGTTGTGCGCCCGACAGCACTGCTAGTTATGCTGATTTGACTTTGTCCGTCCAGGTGCTTTGGGTATAGCCTCGCCCTTGCTGCTTAACAATGCAGAAAATAATAATGACATGTGGCGCTAGTAAGCACCAGGCGTGCCAACAATTGGCTGCGCTGCCGGTTTAGCAGCCCTTTGTCACCTCTGACAAAACAACTCGATCGTTGCCAAAGTTACCTCATAAGCACCAGGGTTCCCATAATCGGCACAATCGTCACATGAAAAGACTCGGCATGCCCTCGTCGCGTAGGTATGTATACCATGTAAGCATATCCGACTACCTATAATGCGCAGTCAATGGCTTTGTACAAATCCCGCTGGCTGCCAACTAGAGGGAATCATCGTCATCGCGTCGTGAAAGAGAAACGCAGAACAAAAAAACAATCAAACGCCTGGAACATAACAGCGACGCCAGTGCTTCAGAACAACCATCCGATAACCGACTTTGCCTTTCCTTTCCACCCCTTTTCTTCCTCCACCTGCTCTTCAGCCGTGTGCACATCTGTCTCAAGATCCATCTCATCCAGTCTCACAATCTTGGTCCGCTTGAATATTTTCCAGCCCAGGTACATGACCAGCATGATGGGCAGTTCGATGTAGAAGCTGACGAAGCTGACGCCGTCAAACGATGGACTGAAGCAGCTCCAGCCCTGCACCAGGACCAGGAACGAATTGAGGATGATGGCAAACCAGGGGCCGTACGGGTACGTCCAGTTCTTAAAAGGCAGCAGATGCGTCTTGCCTTGGCGGGCGACGGCGGCGCGGAAGCGGAGCGAAGTGACGCCAATGGCGATCCAGCTCAGCTGGTTACTAACCCCGACAATGCTACACAAGATCCGATTAGCGATACAGCACCAGATGAATCTCAGGGGCATCACGTACTTTTGCAGCCACGACCAGAGCTGACCCGCGCCGATGAAGCTGGAGCCGAAACAGAGTCCAGCAACAAAACCGGTGGCCAAGACAGCCACCCAAGGCACCTGGTTACGGTTGAGGGTGCCCAGGAATCGGGGCGCGTGGCCCTCCATGGCCAAGGTGTACAGCAGCCTTGTTCCGGCGAACAGCGCGTGGTTGCCGGCAGACAGGACGCTAGTCAGGATGACGGCATTGATAACGCTGCCCGCGGCCTTGGCACCGGTCATCTGGAAGACGATGGTGAACGGCGAAGTGCGTGTTTCCTTAGAGTTGAGGTTGGGATAGTCGTAGGGGACGTTGAGCCCGATGAGAAGAACGGCGAGGACACTTGGGCTTGTCAGCGGACACGGAAACATCGCGTATGGCCAAGAATATGGCTTGAGAGGGACATACTAAAAAAGGAGAATTCGCCAAAAGACATTCTTCACAACCTTGGGCATGGTGACAGTAGGGTTCTTGGTCTCGCCGGCCGTGATGGCAATCGACTCGGTACCACCGTCTATGGACTCTTGTCAGCCAGACGCACCACACGACGTCAAGGCTACGCAGCCCAGCCACTTACACGCAAAAGAAGCAGTGACAAACACGGACGCAAATCCGCCGATGCCGCCGACGAACGGAGCTCCGGGAATATGCCAGTATTCGGCCCCAATGTAGCGGCCCTCCGAGTTGCCGCCGCAGTTGACGACAATGCCCATGACAATGAAAACCTAGGAGGGTGTCAGCTTGCTGGCTGCAGGTTTGCAGTATCCGGTTGGGGTACTCACAACAATAGTGATGACTTTGAGGAGGCTGAGCCAGTACTCAAGCTGTTTGGCGATCCTGTCAGTCAAACTGATCCTGCACACACGAAACAGGGGGCTGCTTACCTCGCCGTATGCCCGCACAGTGGCAATGTTGACGACAATCAAGACGAACCAAAAGATCAAACTGAGCGCCCATCCAGGGAAGTGGTCGGTCCAGTATTGCAGTATCAGCTGCAGGGCCACCAGGTCGGCTGCAGTCGACACGGCGTCATTGAACCAGTAATTCCACGTCAGCGCAAAGCCAAAGGCGTCATCCACGAAGCGACTAACACCCGGTTACAATGTCAGCACATTCCCATGTCAAAAGACTACAGAGGCAGTGCATACCCGGCAAACGTGCAGAAACTCCCTGCAACTGGCAGAAAGGCAGCCATCTCTCCGAGACTGAGCATCGTGATGAAGACGATGAAGCCAACGATGGCGTAACAGATGAGAATCGATGCCGGGCCGCCGGTAGCCAGCGACTTGCCCGTGCCAAGGAAGAGACCGGTGCCAATGGTCCCTCCAATGGCGATCATCTGAACCTGGCGTGCGGACAGAGAGCGGCGGAGACGGTCCTGGAGAATGTGTGTCGAGCCTTCGAGTTCTTCGTTTGGCACGGCCCCGACCTCGTTGTGTTCTTTCTTGCCATAGCCGGGCATCTGCTCCTCGCCGAGGTAATCCTGGCGATAACCCATGATGAATCACTCAATGTGCAGGCGTTTCTTATTCGTGTGGTGGTGATGATAAAGACTGTGGTCAGAAAATGAGAGGCTTTTCTGCTTCTCCTGCACTGGATATTTTGCGTGTATCGTGACGGACTTCCAGAATGAGCGCGATGCAATGCCGGCGCCTTGGCAACGGGTGTGGCGTCCCTATCGGGCTATATCGAATCGACTGCTATGAAAGCAACCGCTTCGTTCGGTCCCAGTGCCCTATATAGCAAAGCGAGACGGAAGACTGCTGAGAGAGCGCAGGAGAATAGAGACAGCGCGCAAGGGGAGGATGTCACGACGCGGCGAGTCTGCAGATGAAGTAGGTCGAGATTCTTGCATTCATTAGCGCCTTCGAGAACAAAAAGAACCCATGCCCTTATCTAATGCAAAATGCTGCCCTCCCACCTCCCAAAAAAGCCAAAAGCGAGGAAAAATCTGGCGATGGCTGCGTGACGGCGTTCCGTGCGCGGAGTTGGCCGCTGGGCTAGGCGATTGCGTGATCGAGAGATTTCCCCACTGGGGAGACAGACCGACGGCGAGGCTCCAATGAGGCGTGGCGAAGATGCGGTTTGGGGACGACGAGGCCCGGATAAGGCTTGACAGGGCAGGCATGGCATTGGCGGCCCTGGGAGCTCGAGAGCCACCCGGCGCGGCGTTCGATTGGTATGTACATACTAGAGGCGGGCAACTGCCGCAGGGGATCTGCAGTAATTCGCAGTAGCTGAAGCTTCTCCTGCACCCCGGACAAGGGCATTGCTGACAAAAGCACACCCGGACGGAGAATCCAGAACCCAGCAGAAGACGCACCTCGACAGCTGCAGCACAGGCGCGCACTTGGGCTTGTACGTAATCGAAAAGCTCGTCGTCGGCCGGGATTCTGAAGCGACGGCGGCCGAGGCATAGTAAGACCCTCTGTTTCGCTTGGTGCAGATTGTCGCTGCCTGTCGGCATCACAGAGTGTTGAGTCGATTGTCGAATTTGATTCGTCGAGACAACGTCGTCGAGCTGCCTCATCATCTGTCGTCAGTCCATCAGTCCACTGCCGACCGTCCAAGCTCTCTCCAGCTCTCTCACCGCGCTACTGAATCCGTACTCCGGTGCTGAACTGCATGTACATGCGAGCCTGGCCCCGGTTGGAGGCGCTTTCTCGGCGGTCGCTTCCGAGTCATGGAGCCGTTCAGTCGGCGTTGGAGCCAAAAGCTGACCTGACCGGGACGGATTGACGCCTTTGCCAGCATCCGTTGCCACGGTCATCAATGCGCCCACCAACCCTCTGGATTCGGCTGCGGCCATGCAAAGTCTGCGGCCAAGGGGCCGGTGCTCATTGAAGGCGCTGATTGCACCATCGCAGCGGCCTTTGATGCCTGTCGACAGCCGAATGAGAGGAGACAGATGTCGAATTCGTTGTGGGCGCGAAGCGCAGAGAGGGCAGAGCTGCTTCAAGGATGGACAATTCTTTGTATTGGGCAATGATTGACGAGATGATATCATTTTCGTGTGTGCGTAAGTACCTATCGAGCCCTCGCTTTTTTTGCTCCTTCCCTCCAGTCGAGTGTCATCGCAATCATCACCGATAAGATCATGCGCCATGATGCCGCAGAAAGTCTCCGGTAGGTACATGATCTACAGCGCCTGCCCAGCACAAATGCAGGTACAGGGCCTGGACTGCCTGGCGAGGCGCCACAGCCACACCTCAGCGCCACAGCACTTATCTCAGCCAATCTCAGCCCTATCCGTCCCATCGCCAGCTTCCCAGTTTCTCAACTCTCGTCTCTCATTCTCCAGACTCAAGATGCGACAGGCGACGATTTGAACGCCACCTCGCAACTCTCCTCAATGATGCAATAATAGAATCCCGGTCAATTCGCCCGTTCTTTTCTCAACTGATCGCTCCAACGCCTGTGCACCGGTTTCTGCCCTGTTTACGGGCCCACGATAGCACTATACCTCCGCTCCGCTCTCCGAATTGTCCATTCAATCTCATGAATTCCGACTCCGTTCCCGTCGCTCGGCTGCCGGCATGATGCCATCAAGAGCCACAGACCCCCAAACCGCAAATTTGGCCTCGCGTACTTGTAACGCCGGTCAACGTGGCTGCCCTGTCACCAGTCAGATCCTCGACGCCTGGGTCACTCGATGTTCACCGGCTATACAATACCGGGTTGTGCTGTCGTTTCGACTCAATGAAGCCATCGGGCTCTGTCTACTCAATGTCGATGTTAGCAACGGGCTGAAGGTATGCATGTCTGTTCTCATTTCTCGCTGTCCTTCATTCTGCAGCAACATCAGCCTATTTTGTATTCAACCATAAACTTTAACTCTCTCAGTCATCTTTGGGATACACTCAGCATCGTGACGGGGTCTATTGTCAACGTCCACTACTGTTATTACACTTATTCAGCTCAAGAATAAGCCGATTAGTCGACGCATTGTCTATCACCTCGAACCGCATGCAGCTGATCACCTTCTCTAGGGTTAGAAAGGCACTGAGCGGTTGACAAGTCAAAGTGTCGGGTCATCAATTTCATCCATCAATGGCAGGAATTGCACAACTGCCGCAGGAATACGCATGGAAAACCTTGAAGGGTTTCCACCTGACTCGCTGAACTTGCCCACGAGTTTCTCTCTCGTTGCGGCGCCTTTTGTCGCGAGCCTTCGTCGCGAATGAAGCCGATAAACCGTCGCTCGTCCTTCTCCGTGGAGGTCCAGAGCTTCTCTATGTCCAAGCGGGCTGCAAGAGCGTTTAACCTCAACGACCGCGCCATATCCTCCGACTTCCAGAATTGTTTCACATGAGGCTTACCCGTCATCGGATCGTATCGGGGAGATGGTCGACGCGATTCTTCTGTGCAAAAGGGCAATTTCCGGCGTCGAGTGCCCAGGCTGCATGAGCCGAGTACCTATCCTTTGTGATGGCACGTACGCTTCAACCTTGCTCAGTGCTACCATTTTGCCCATGTTTGAGCGATTGACCTTGGAAGCTATTATATCATGGCTTCCCGCTTATCTCCTAGCTTGTGATGATTGTCACTTGGCGTGAAGATGCCAGGAGCTTTCATTAGCGGTGGACTCTACGCGAGAGCCGCGTGGCCTTTTTCGAGAGTGATGTGTCTTCGAATCAACGTGAAGGGCTAACATCCATCCACACTCTAGGCCTCAGCGTCGTCTCTCAAATTCCTTGTCGGCACCCGAACACAGCATCAACCCGCATCGACCGATCCTTGCCAGTCTCTTTCTTTCGGGGATATTTACGAGCACTCCGGAGTGGCTGAGTGAATTGTCAAGGGCTGCTATCGCAACCCCTCCATCAGAGACGATCATCCCCAAGTTCGTTTTCTGCAACCTCTTTGAACACTTACATGACCACCCATACGCTGTTGTTATATTAATAAAGATCAAGAAATTATGACTTTGTTTTTTTTTAACGCACTGATGCTGTTAAATCGAGACGGGCTANCGGTTTGATGCCTACTTTGTCTGCGGCCAATACGGTGATCGCCCAATACTCTTCGGTATCAAATCACAAGTTTAGGCAGCGTTGTTTGATATCAGATCACCTTCCCTTAAAGTCGCATATTATTGATTCTTGTACGTCTCAGTCCCAGATCTGGTGTCCGTTACCCCGCCGTGCTGCTGCTCAAGGGTACCTGGGTATTGGCGGGGACTGCAGTACTTGTACCTTCTCAGCCAGCGAAGCCTTCGTGCAGCTCGCGGTACAGTATACTTGATTCCTCCATCTTCAAGCGTTACCATCTTGGGAGGCACAAAAACAGTCTCGACGGCCAAGATTCCGAAGAGCCTCGAGTTCTCTTCCATTCACATCAAAGTAAGCAGTTTGACATCTTTCTTCGGTTCCATCAGGTCCGGAAGGACTTCAATCTGAACGCACTGCCGGCTTATCTGTCAGGCGTGAAAACTCTTTCCTTTCATGTCATTGGAAGGCGGAGGGCGCACCTCCAGATTACAAGCAAACCACAGCCCAGCCCAAGACTCCATATTACATTCATTTATCGCCTTTCTTACACAGTCAAAGTATCAACTGCTGCATCAACCATCTCCTCTTCCATCCGTGATATCTCGACTTGGCTGACTTGTTGATATCAAGAACCTGAATTTCCTTCATACAATGAACAAGATGCCTTTGGTCCCACGCAAAGCAGCGTTCGCTGCCGCAAAGCGGTTCTACTCGGCCTCTCCCATCTCCGCCCCAGCCTCAGGCCTTCGCATCAACGCCGACAGACTCCAGGAGACAATCCATCACACGTGCCAATGGGGAGCCGCGCATCGATATGGGAGGTTTGTCCAGCAACTATCACCGACTGTACGACTCGAGCGAAGCTGACACAGCATGAAACCCTAAGCGGCCCAACGGAGACGGGCATGTCGCGGCTTTCGCTCTCCGATGATGACGCCCAGGTGAGGCGCTGGTTTGCCGAAGAGGCGCAGAAGCTGGGCTGCAGTCTGGTTGTAGATCAGATCGGAAACATGTTCGCCAGCAGACGCGGATCAACACCCAATCCCACTCCCATGATTGCCATGGGAAGTCACCTCGATACTCAGCCGCGAGGTGGCCGGTACGACGGTATCCTTGGAGTTGTGGCTGCCGTCGAGGTTCTGCGGACGTTTGCAGAGAATGGATACAAGACTCATCACGACGTCGGAGTCGTCAATTGGACAAAGTATGTTCAAGCTTTTCGCGATTCCCATTTCCTCTCCCTTGCTTTCGCTTTCACATTCAATGGAGTGGCTTGTTCAACACCCTCTTTGCATGTCATTCACAGTCTAACTCCCTGAACAGCGAAGAAGGTGCTAGGTTTCCCAAGTCGATGATGGCCTCTGGTGTCTGGGCCGGCAAAATCCCCCTTGAACAAGCCTACTCCCTAGCCGACATCTTCGACCCCTCAGTCACGGTCAAGTCAGAGCTGCAGAGGCTGGGCTACATTGGAGACGTCGCTTGCTCGTCCACCGGCTATCCCCTAGGCGCCCACTTTGAACTGCACATTGAACAGGGCCCGATCCTCCAAGACGCCGGCAAGAAGATTGGCGTTGTCCAGGGCGGCCAGGCATACCGCTGGTTCACCGTCACCGTCGACGGCCGCGATGCTCACACGGGAACGACGCCTCTCAAGTCTCGCAGCGACCCCCTGCTGGCAGCATCCAAGATGATTGTCGCCTCCAACTCCATTGCAAAGTCCCTCGGTGCGCTGGCGTCCACTGGCGTCTTCAAGATCCCCCCGAGCTCTTCCACCAACACAATCGCCTCCCGGGTGACCTTTACCCTCGACATCCGCCATCCAGACGACACGGTAGTTGATCAAGTGCAGAGCCTCTGCTTCGAAGCCTTCAAAGACATCGCCAAACAAGACGGCCGCGGCGTCAAAGTCGACTGGACCCTCGATACGGATTCCCCAGCCACAAAATTCGATCCGGACTGCATCAAAATGGTCGAGAAGGCTGCAACGGACCTGGTGGGATCCGACGGCTGGCTGCACATTACCAGCGGAGCCGGCCACGACAGCGTCAATACCAGCGCCCAATGCCCCACGACGATGATCTTTGTCCCCTGCAAAGACGGCGTGAGCCATCACCCTGAAGAGTATTGTAGTCCGGAGGATTGGTAAGCTTGCCGCATAGCATACATATCTCTCACGATAGACAAAGGCCATACTGACAGCCCAATGATAAACAGTGCTCTTGGAGCCCAGGCTCTTCTCGAATCAGTGGTGAACTACGACAAGCTCAAGGCTGGGCAGTGATCTTTATCACGGGTAGGACAGCGTTTGGTGGTGTATTTGGATCAGTGTGACTGGGAGTGAAAGCGCGCTACCTTGTGCTATGGTATAAAAGCTTCTTGGATGAAGTGCGAGATATCCGTCAGGAGCCCAGCAAGTCATGACAGCCTCCCACGGATTCTGTGGACAACTAGATGTCTGTTGCATCAACGCAGAGGCATAGCTGCGGCTTAATACAGTGGACTGGCAGACGAAAGATAAGAAGAGAGATAAACGAAAAAGAGTCATCCAAGAAGCACTTCGTCTTCTTACTTCTGCCCGAATCAATCTCCTTCTGCAAGTGGTCAAAGAACCTTACAATGATCTCGTACCCACAGCCTCACTCTCTGCAGAAATGCTTCCAATCCGTGCATCAGGAAGGCTGGAGATTGACGTGAACTGATCAATCCGGACTCCCAGATGTCGATGGACATCTTTGTGTTTCCTCCTCTACTTTCGAGCAAAGAGATGCTGAGGAGCTCTTGTTCAAAATTCCACAACTCAGGGCGCCACGTCACATTGGCCTTCTGGATGTGTCAGTCGCAAAACGAGCTTGATGTGTGGACTCTGCAGAGGCGAGAGCTGGAATAAAAGATATAGAGTAAATTGATTGACGACTTTGAACTTGCATTGCCCCATACCGCTTACTCCACTTCCACCCATCGACCAAGTCTGCATTCTCCCCATCGACAACTCCTCTTCTATCTTCTTCACCTACCCTTCACTTTCGCGGAATCTGCTCAGATACCCCTTCTCCGCCCCACGCCGTTGCTGCGCATGCTGCTCCGGCTCACCTTCTTCGCCTCCTCGGCCTTCTTCTCATCCGCGGCCTGCTTCTCCTTGTCCTTAACCCGGGCGTCAATCTCCTTGATGAGCCGCGCCTTGACATTGGCCGGCCGCAAGGGTGGGCGGCTGAGGCCTCAATAGACCCCCAGCACGCCCACCCCGACTCTTGGCGGGCTTTCTCCGGTTTTTCCTTGCTCCCATCAAGAGGAGAAGTGGTGCGTAAGACTTTACCGTGCACATATGGCGACGGAAAAGTAGGCACAGAGACCAAACGATGGGAGCAGGTGGCGATGCTGCTATCCATCTAGTCAGAAAAAGGAGACTTCGATGCGTTTTGTTCTTGTGTCTTGGCTCAACTTACCTAGACTGCCAGGTGGAGGAGCAGGCTGAGTGCTCTTGGCTGGCGGCGGATTGACTCGGTCTCCTTACTGCCACCCAAGAGACAAGGTGCGTAAGACTTTACCGTGCACATATGGCAACGGGAAAGCATGTGAGAACGCCGGACGATGGGTGACGGTGGCGATGCTGCTGAGTAGGGATGGTGATGTAGCTGCTGAGGATGCTGCTATCTATCGAGTCAGAAACAAGAAGCTTCAATGCGTGCCATCTTTGGTTTCCACTTCGCTCACCTGGACCTGCTACTGTGTGTAAGACTTTACCGTGCACAAATGGCAACGATAGTAAAGCCATGGTTGTGGTAATGTTTGATCCCGTAAAGGAAGATGCGTATGAGAAGATGGGAGACGGAAGACGAGGTAGAGTGGGAAGATGAAGGAAAATGAGGGGAGAAGAAGAAAGAGGACGGAGGAGAAAGGGGGGTAGAGCTTGGACTAGGGATCGACGGAAGAAAACAGAAGCGCGTAGAATAGAGGAAAGCGAAAAGTAACGGTGAAGAGAGGAAGGGCAGGAGCATCTGCGAGGCCGGAAGAGAGGCTTCCACGAATAGGAGGACGTGGTTGGCGAGATGCTCCGCACAAGCTGTTTCAAGGGCAGCTCTGTAGTCGTCATAGAAGGGGTAAAGTAGTAGTCATTGAGATACGGATACGAGGCAAACGGTGCAGAGCAATCCGAGGAGGATAGCACGAGGTACGGCAAGGGGCAGGATGGCTTGGGGGCAAGGGGTTAAGAGGAGGAATTGCAGAGCTCAGGTCGCGGGGAAGTCGTAAGACTTTACTGTGCCGCCCCTATGGTGTCACCGTGAAGTCTTGCGACTTCTCCGCCTTTTTTGCCCTTTCTAACAAAGATCAGGTTCGATCCCGGAGCGGATGTGTTTCTTTTTGTCTGGTCCAGGATTTTGCGTGCCCCCTTCTTCGCTCGAGGAGGGTGACTTATGGGAAGAATTTGCAGAACGATACTTTGTAGAACATTGAAATGCTCTTGACATTATTTGCAGATGCTCGAATCTCTATTCCAAGTGTACACGATGGTCTTGCTGGCTGTAGAAGATGGTAGAGTTCTTGTGGTCCATGCGGCGAGAGCCAGTAGGTATATCAAGAAAGATTGTAGAGCTCCTATCAGCGTAAGACTTTACCGTGACGGCTAGTCTCGGTGAAGTCGAACGCTCTTTTCCTTTTTTTGTTCTCTTGGTCCCATGTTCGAGACTTGCGTGCGACAGGTTTTGGTTTGTTTGCTGTTGAGATGGGATGCAATTTTTTGCAGTTGACAGCCTGTGTATTATTTCTTGAAATTACGGTGTCTGCTGATAGGTAGCTATCAAACATCTCAGTAATACCTTCTTCATTGTTCGACTTTGCATCGCCCAACGGTCGATCAAAGGCCATGGACTTTTCTTCGGTGCGGTGATGTGCCCTGCGTGGGTGGGTGGTGATGAAAAAGGGGCCCGCCAGCTGGGAGAGGACCGCCACACTTCTGCCTCTACAGACTGCCTTGGTGCCGCTACAGCAGCCAAATACAAACAAAACCGACATGGAAATACATTTTATTGTTGTTGCTGCATAAATCACTCAAAGTGCGACCATAATCTCGAGTTGCCTGTTTGCGGGTGTTTGAGTGCAGCGGGACAGGATTGGGAGCACACCCCCTTGACACTCCCCAGGATTCCAACAACCCAAACATCGAGTGACCAACGGAGTGTTTTGTTGAGGTATCGAGTCCAGATATTATCTTTTGGCAGTAGTATCAGCGTGAAAAGCAAAAAGGGGGGTTGGCATTTGCCCCTATTCGCATTCTCACTTGGCACGAATATCGAGGTATCTATAGACTAAGTATTCCGACGAGCAGCAAGTCCAAAATTAGTGGCTTGTAACCATCGTATGATCGCACTGTAACCAGGCAGAAGTAAAATGAAAGTGGCGTTTCTGAATGAATGTTTGCATCAGAGGTGCCTGTAACGAAGGGCGCCTCTGAGGATGCAGCAGGATTGGGAAGCCGTAATGTTGTAGCTTGCTGTGCTTTCGTGTGGCTCTAAATAACCAAGAGATCTTCCATGTTTAATGTCTCCCTTTAACTTACAGTTACAAGATGTGGCCGAGGCGTTCGCTCCATCAGGAGTCCGGATCGTATGATGTGAATGATATACTAAAGGCTTGTTCGGCCATCTGAGTTGGGGGACTGTCTCGGCTGGCTGCGAATGTCGGCGGTATTCTGCTGGCTGATAGCAAGCGGTCGGCCATCGTGAACAAGAGGCGACGCAGAGCGTTGGGGAATAAGGAATCATCCTGTAGAGGCCCCTTTCCCTTCCAGTCTATTAGTTGTTTACCTGCAGTGGCCCGAATAGAGGAGAAAAGGAAACTCCGGAGAAGCACAAGGGCCCAGAAGAACATAGGGCAAGATGTACCACGACAGGTTGTAACTTGTTTGCATAGAGAGTGAGCGTCAACCATCACGCTTCCGAACAGTTTCTGAGATGATGATGAGTATCATGGTCAGCTAATGGCTCATGTAACGGTGGCCATGGATACACGATGATCAGGGAACAGTGGCACACGACGGGGAGCAAGAGGCCTCTTTGGAATATTTGGGATTCTAAGTGCCACATGGAAGGACTAGCATACAGCAGATGAATTACAGCATCACATGAAATGACTTGCAGAAATTGAATCGCAAACACCATATATATGTCCCTGTATTGTATCATGCTCTCAAGATAAGATCCCCCCCAAAGAAACATTACCACCATCAAACCTTAAGACTCTCGTCACATTGACCTCTCTGTGGGACACCTTTCCGCAAGAACTGGCAAACGGCACAAGCAGTGTGGGAAGAGGATTGCCATGCCGCGAATAATGTGAAACTTTTGGGCACAGCTGCAATCGAAATAATTCAAGCTTTCCCCACATCCTCGATAGAAGTCGACAAGTTGAAAATTGTTGGAATGGTGGGAGACGAAGATGGATGTGCCTCCTGAGCCTTGATCTCAGCCAAGCCTTCCAAGGCGTCGGGCTCGTTGACCCTTGGGTCCTCGATGTACTCTCCGTAGCCCACTGCGCGAAAGACGGGTGACATCGCGGATGGCTGGATCGTATGGCTTGTTCTTCTTGAAAACGGTAAATTGAAATAAGCACGTCAGTCAGAATCAGATGTTGCTGGGAATGGGGGCGCTTACAGGCGCCGATCAAAACGATTCTCGCAGTGACAGAGTCGGAGGGAGGGAAGAGGTATCCGGTTGGCTGGGCCTCAATAGACCCCGGCCATACCGGCTACTCCGCTCCCACAGTGTTCGAAATACCGTTGGCTGTGAACAGGCTCTTTGTCAGGAGGAAGAAGCAAGCTGGAGAGGCAGGGCTATGTAGACATACCGTTGCATGTCGCCAGTACTCGTTCCTCGTATGTGGAGGAGAGGGTCGACGGCGGGCGGGAAAAGGCCACCACAGGCTGAGGTCTCAATAGGCCTCCCGCCTGCAGTGGTATGAAGGAGAAGGAAAGGAAGAAGAGAGGAAGACGAGTGGTGAACTGAAGAGATCTTATTTGGACATTCACCAAGATTGGAGGTTGATGATCGTTTGCTGAAGGAGATCGAGCCAATAGGGGAGTTTCGAGGAGTGGAGTGTTTAAAGCAGGAGCCTGACCAAGCTTGGTGAATGCATCAACATCCAAGAACTTGAAGGTGACGAGTGCAAATACTAAGGGGGCGTTCCCATGGAGCTCCCTTATTGTAGAGTTAAAGGGACAGCTTTGGTACGCCGCAGTCGAGCTAAAAGGAGACTTGGTGAGTTTGTCTCCCTGTGGAATGAGGCCGCAGGTGGACTGACAAAGTGAACATCTTCGCTGAACTACTTCAATCTGGATGGGGCCGAGAACAGGTACATACTTACTTACACTCAGCCACTCTCGCATATCTGCTGACGGAGCGGGGGAGGCAGCTGTAAATGAAGATGCTGCAGGTTGGAGGCGCCCGACTGGTACCTACCTAGGTAGGTAGGTACCTTATGTCCCGGTAGATGGTTCGTGACCGTCATTGAACTGTTCGCCAGTGGGGTGTAGAAGGTGTTGAACGCCCCCGAGGAGCGTCGAGACACCCCCCTCTTCCCATTAACCAACTTTCCTTCTCTCTCTTGCAATCCCCCATTTTTCCCATTACCTCATTCCTGTTTTGGCCTATGCCATTCTCAACTACAGTAGGTAGCCTAGCAGCGTTCTGTCGCCTGGCATTGTCTTCTCCTCCTTTTACATCCTGCATCCGGGATGGCCGCCTGTGTCTAGCGAACTATACTCGTCAAAGCAACACTTCCACTCCATCACACACTCCGTCTTTTTGAGATCTCACGCAGGATCAAACTCTCAAGTATATTTCTCTTCCTGCTGCTAGATATCTCTTATTCTGGCTGATTGGATACTGCACCAGACATGAGTGACAGGGTGATGCTCGACTGTTCGCGATGTTCAGCTACGATACAATGAACAACGCCTTTCACGTGGACACATTTTGCGTCCACCTGCTATTTCTCAAACTCCGAACACGCGTTATTCACCATCCACCGCCTCCTCGGGTCCCCGTCCCAATGCCCTCGCCGCCCCCCTCACCAGTCGTGAGTTGAACATGGCTTCAGCTGTAGCTATCATCGTTGCAATAGGTGTGTAAGTACTCATTGTCCGCGGCGCCAGTACCAGAATTCGCTGACCTTTGTTGCCAGCTTATCCGCCGCCAGCTCTCAGATCCAGAAACGGGACGTCGATATCGAGCAAAAGCATGAATGGAATTGGCTCACGTCACCGGCTATTGGTGCACGATAAAGTCTTACGCAGGAAGCAATGGGTGCCGGGGTCATCCTCAGGGCGGATAAGCAGATCAGGCCTGATTCCAACCCTGGACTGACCGTGGAAGAAGTGCCACTTTGCATTCAAGTGCTTGAGAATCACCCCAGCGTCCTTTTCGGTGTCGGGCTTATGCGCCAGGAGAGAGTTTACCATGTATAACATCATTGATACACACGTTTCGTCATACATGCCAGTTGCCACTCTCTTCACTCATCTGCCTATCGTCGTATTCGAGGCAGATGAGTTTTTATCCAATGGTCTGGCCATGTGATTAAACTTTGGATGTATTTGTATATCCTATAGTGAATCTCATCGTTGCGCCAGAGCATATCTCTCTGGGGGACTTCCGCCCGCTTTCCATATGCCTTCCCTTCCACGTAAGATGCTCGCAACGCTTCAATCGCTTCTCTTTCGTGTTCCATCTACATTTAGCGGCTTCAATATCTCCAACATGGAGGGGGCACCAGGGCTGAAGTAATAGTCATGTCTGCTTCAGGTCTGTCCAAGCAGTGTAGTCTCACAGTTTCTTTCCACCTGTCAGGTGATGCAAACACGGCGAGCAGCGCTTTACTCGTGCTCGTAATGCTGTTCCAACAGTTTTTGATGCTTTTTTATGGGGAGCGAGATATGGTATCACAACGGATCCAATCGGCTTTGCGGGCTCCATGGGAGAACGGAATCTGTCGTTTAAAAATTAGGAGCTCAGGATACCCTGGACTTACCTAAGCCACACCACCGAGTATCCGAGTTCCACAGAATGACAAACGATCTTATGACGGCTCCTGAGTCGACGAATCCTAACGGTAGACTGGACAATTGCCTGTGTTTGGCCGATTCTGTCTCGTGTTGTGTGGAAAAACAACAATTTGCGATGCGCGAAACGATTTGATGTCACTACGATGAAGCAGCCAGTGACGCATGCCAAGTTGCCGTGACGCTCTGGGAGCAAAATCATTGGAGGGTAGAAAAGACAAAAAAGAAAAACGAAGAAAAGCATGACAAAAAATCATTTCAAGAGGCTCTGGCGACATGTCGAGCGAAAGACTACAATAAGAAAAAGGTGGTGAAAATGCAAAAAGATGGACCCGAGGGGAATTGAACCCCTGACCTTTCACATGCGAAGCGAAAATCATACCCCTAGACCACGAGCCCATTTAGTTGTAAGATTCTCCTTAAGAGTGCTCTATCAAGCTAACGGCGCTAACGGTTTGCAGAACTTCAAGTAGACGGCATCTGTCTATAGGCGAATGTTCAAGACAATGCGAGTTTCAAATTCCACTAAATTCTTCGTCATTATCACTGAACAATATGCATGTTGACCTCTTAGGAAAGAAGCTAGTGTACAGTCTTGATGGCAAACAATGCCAATTCTTGCAAGCTGGCAGATCATGCCCCCATCGCGTAAACCCGTGATAACCATCCGACTCAAACAAAGACGGCCTCGACAACTGGACATGCATCAGCACAACTTCCCAATGCGAATGCTCCGTCAAGCTCACCTAGCTCAAGTGTTGTTGTAAGGTTCCAACCTGGGATAATCCAGCGGTGGGCTTGCGTGAAGTATCTCGGATCTGCTCAAGGCCGGGCACCAGCAGAACATGGACCAAGAGAGCGTGTTGTATCGGTGTCTTTTGTAGACGGTATTTGGGTTGCGGAGTTGGACGGGCGGCGTAACGGGAAGCATCTTGCGCGGTTCGTTGCATTTGCACCACCATCGGATACACTGTTGCCTGAGTTAGTGTTGTTTCGGTGGGTTGAAACGGTATGCTGTGCGTGATGCTCTTGAGGGGACTTGACTGGAGGAGAAAGCAGCATACCATTTTGTTTGCTGTAGCAAAGGCTTGTAGGGTGCAGGAGCAGAGAGAGGCTGAGATTGCGTGTTGATACTGCGACAGGAGTCTGGCTTTGCGACGGCTGGAGGAGCAATAGGTGCGACTTTGGCTCTGGAGGGAAAAGGATGATGGAAGAGGAAGACACCAAGAAGAAGAAGATCAGAAATGCCGGGGGTAACTTCAAGAAAGAAGAATTAGAAAGACGTCACTTTAACCGACGGCTCCGCTAACTATTTGTGCTCGTAGTAGGTGCTAAGGGGGGGAGCGTCTCTGGAGGTCGAGCCAGCCAGCCGGCAGCCTTGTGTGGCCGGATCAAGGTGACTTTGACCGCCCTCGACCGCAGTAGTAGGAGAATGTCACCTGAATCTCGCAGCCTCGTAGCTGTCGACGCAGTGTCCCTTCCGCAAGGTAGACTTCGCCCTTTTCCTGCCTGCATTCAGGAGACTCCGCTCTTTTGCACTCTTCCTCTTGCCAACCGTCGCAATTCCATTGGAGCAGAAGAAAGCAGAGCCATGCAAGCATTACTCTGCCTCTTTGGTGTGCTTGATACCATTGCGCTTCCGTCTCTGCGAACCTCAATTCTTTTCTGTTCTGCAACTGCCAGGTGGCCCTCCATTCTTTCAACCCCTGGCTGCAGGAGCTCTCGACGCCGCGGAGTTGAGTTTCTGACAGTGGTAAGCCAGATCTTTTGCTGCCCTCAGCCGTTGTCTAGATCACGTCTTGTCGAGAGAAAGAAGCTAATGCGGATTCCCATTCCAGGTTGTGCCTCCACACAACGTGCTACGAAGCAATCCGCCTCTTGACAGATCCGATCCCCGCGAGACTCCATTTCCATTTATCAACCCGCTGTCATGGCGCACGATATCAGCAACCGACGAAAGATGCAAATGTCTGCTAGTCGGGAGCCGCCGTTGGCTATGCCTGATTTATGTACACGCTCGATGGGTAGCTGCGGGTTATCATTTAGTCTGCATCCACTCTGCGTCTGCCTCCCAAGAGTTTCCACATCCGAGGTTTCTCAGTGACCAAGAGGTGCGAGAAGGACATACAAAATCTGGGGTCAACGTACTGCGCCTGGCTGTCGGGGGTTGTCAATGCCGGGTGGAAGCTGTTGGGGACAAAACCCACCCTGCACTGAGCATTCCGTCGCACAGACCCTTCGCGTGTGACATTCTACATCAACTCTCTAGACAACTATGAGCATGCCTCTGGCTTCCTTGTGGCTCTGTGCAACTTAGATGAGCAGTAAATGGTCATGTCTCGGTGAATAGATACGGCCTAGAGTCGTGTTACGCAGGGCCAGAGGCGGAGGATATGGCGTGATTCCTGATATGTCTTCTCTTGTCCATCGGTTTTCTAAATAGCAAAAAGAAAGATCTCTTCGGCACATCAGTGCATTTGTGGCGTAAATCTTACCTACTCTCTAGCCGGCCCGCCCCTCGGAGGTGCGCCTGATGGAGATATCCATCAATTCTCTGGTAGATGCAACATTCAAAATCGCCTAATAAGTCCCAAGGTTGAACATGTCTGCCGTCTACTTTTGCTACGCAATGGAGCACTTGTCCTACCCGGCGGCATCGTAGCAACAGGCTCTTATTGACACGTGGAGAACTACACGGACCCTTCACGAAGCTCCCTCTCGCATGAGGTCATGTGAATATGGCCGTGTGAATATTGGGGAGGATAGACAACAGGCCAATATGGTCACAGCGCAATTGTATTGAATCAGGACCCCCTATGCTGTACAGCCTTGGAGGAGGGCTCAAAGGAACGGGCCAAAAGGGACGGCAATGCCTAAGATAAGGCTGTACAAGATCGGGACACGATCCTGTCAGGTCTCTCTCTCTTCATCTCCCATCCATCGATCCCAGACTGCACTGCAGGACGTAAACCAGCTGAACCAATGTCTGACGATTGTCCCACGCCATTTGCTTTTTCGAGTCCAATGCTGCTACCGAGTTCTCCTACAAGGATCTGCCACTGCCTCCTCCGGGTGAGCACGGAATCCAGCAGCTTCCGGATTTCCATGAGAGAACTGACGACCAAATGCCGCACAGGCAGGTCCAGATCATCAGCCAAGAGACGGTAAGCCATCAAGCCAACTGCCAGTGGGCTACAGCGTGCAGGAGCACGGTTTCAAGGGGCGGGCCTTTCGCATTTGTTGACCGCTACCTCGACTCCTCGCTTCTCGTTTGTCTTTCGTCACTCATCCTCCTCCCTTATCAGAAGCTCTCCCCTTCCTCCCTCCTCGTTCTTCTACACCGACACTTCTGAGAAACTGGTGCCAGCAGGCACAGCACGATTGCGAGGTTGGTCCTGCATCGAGACCGCCCAGCCCTCGGCCTGCCACTCGCTTGTACTTCAACGACCTGTCGATCTTTACTTCTTCCTTCTTCTCTGAAGAGTATTGACTCACGCAATCCCTCCGATGGGAAACAGCCTCGATGTTGGGGAGGAAGGCGTCTCTGTCTCCCCTCAAGTATAAATAGGGGCCGTCCTCCCAGCCCTCGAAGATCTTTTCTTCTCTCCCATCCTCTCCATCTCTGCCCTTCATGGTCATCCTGAGGCCCTCCCTGTTTGTTGCAGCAGTTTCACGAACCAACCAACGTACCCATTCTCCAACACACGACGCCCGTCACTCGCTGCCACCCTCAGTCAATGCCTACCGCTTGTTCTCGACACAGCCTTTGTCCTGTTGTCCTCCTGCGTTCACCTCGACTCGCGCCGCCTCAAGCCATGCGCACTCGAACCGTGTCCACTCAACTCAGCCCTACTTCATCCATCTCGAACCGAACCTTTGCCTACTCAATTCATTTCGATCCGAGCCACGTCTAACGGTCGACTCGATGTACCCTGCTCGAATCACCGCAAACCTCTCGTCACTGGCTTATTACACGACACATTTGACGCCCATTTGCTGATGTTGAGACGCACTGTCAAATTGCATTCTGCCATCCACCATTCCTCCTCCGCAACACCAGGCTTCCACTTCTGGGAGCGCTTTTCACCCAAGCAACATATTTGACGCCTGCGTGAATGGCCATACGGTTTGTGCCTCCCGTCATATTCGAGTACAGCCACGTCTCGGCGGAGTTGCTGACTAGCCCAGGTCTTCTCCTAGATTGCCATTCCCGGGCCTGCATTTGATCACGAGTCAACACAGCGAACCATCTGCCCAGAAGCCCCGGCTCGCCAGCGGTCCTTGACATCTTTCACGCGTGCTTCTACCCTTCGGTCTCTTGTAGGACGTGCCTCGACCTGTCGGAGCGCATGAGTTGGTTTGGGGCGGCGGGGGGTCTACGAGGGGCCCCAGCCTACCCACGGTCAATTCGCTGTTCGAAATCCGCAGCGACGATGACAAGGCTCTACGGTGGTTATGAGTCTACGAGAGGCTCTAGCCAGCCGGATGAGACCCCAGCGATTCGACTTCCGATCAATATCCGTCTCTCGCTCTCCCTACGACCGCCGTTCCCACGTTCCTCTTCGCTTCGGACGTGCTGTCGCCGTTCACCTTCGGCGTCTTTTTGCTTTCGACTCGACAACTTTGTTTTCGCCGTCTGTCTGTAGTGGCCGGCATGGTGAGGGGTCTACGAGAGGCCCTAGCCTGCCGGCTGCACCGTTCTCCGCCCCACGACGCAGAAGTAAACTTCAAGGTCGACTTCCACGAATTCTCTGTCCGCACTTCACTTCGTTTTCCGCATCATCGTCCTCGTCCTCTCTTTGTCCTTGTCATCACCACCGCCCGAGGAATGGGCGGCTCAGGAGACTTCGAAGCGCGATACGACGGGCTGGCGTTGGACTCTGCTGAGGCTTTGGGATGGGGGTTCGAACACCGCATGCGACTTCTGCGATGGGCATTGCGATCCGAAGGATCTGATTTGGTGGGGGGTCTACAAGAGGCTCCAGCCAGCCAGTTGCATCTCTTTCACCTTCCCCCCTTTCACCAGCGCGCCCTATCACCCCAAGACTACGGCTTCTCCACCACGATGCGGAGTCAACTTCAAAGTAGACTTCCACGAGTCTTGCGTCCTCACTCAGCTTCACCTTCGGCATCACGGTCCCCTGGGGCACCCCTCTTCAGCTCTTTTCTTGAGAGTTTGTTGGGGCCTTTAGGCACAGTATAGTCTTACGATGCGAGGGTGATGTGCTGGAGGCAGTGGCTGGAATGATACCTGGAATTGAGCGCCATGCCAGCCACTGCCTCCGGCGGCAAAGAGGGAGATCAGAAAACAAGCAGACGACTGGCTGCGTGTGTTGGAGGACGGAGGAGTAGGGCCAGAGGAAGATGGATTCATATCTGGGGAGGGGGAGATTGTGTTTGGAAGGACTGGGAGGATTCGGGCGTCAGACATTGTTCATTTACGTCTTGTACAGCAGGGTGTCTTTGTCTGATATGAATGCATCACGAATTGTATGGGGAAATGTTTCATTGTCGTTTTCTCTTTGCCATGTAGCAATCTCACTTGTTCATTCTCGAGGTTTTGTTCAGGGGCAATCGGACGTGAATGCTGAGTCACCACATCGTTCCAAAGGAGAAGGTAGCGGGAAAGTTGCTTTGACCTGTACTTATAGCCAGCCTCGGCCGACTGTTTGAAATCTTGTCAAATAGTACGCAAAACTTGTTCAGAAAAGACTGAATGCCTCGTCTTTCTTGCCAAGTCATGGTCCTATCCCAAATCCCATTGTTTCGGCGCGTGGGCGCAGCTGGCGAGGGCGAGGAGAAGCAAAGTCGGTCGGGCCATCTGAGTTTGAGATACTCTACTTGTTACACAGCTTTCCATCTTGACGAACCTCCCATCTCTCGTTTCCTACGCATGGCGAGCACCAGAAGACGTCGGTTGGATCGATTTCACGCTTGATGCGGAGGAGTCGAGGATAATTGCTACCCCAGAAAGTCTTCTGCCAATATTTTTCGAATGGAAAGGCCTGGGGAGTGAGAGATAAACATGGTCAGCACTACCACGGACGAGGCAAACACAGGGGCAAATGGAGAACTGGGAGAGATGTCATGCCTCGTTTATGTACGCGCCGGACTTGGGCGTCAGCTCGCGCAGGGGCTGGAACTGGCTGTCGAGAGTCGCAATGGCGTCTTCCTCGGCAGTCTTATTGAACGGTCCGAACGATTGGCCGGTTACTGATAGCGAAGGGATGTCGTTAGCACAGCAACCTCAGCTCGGTTTGTCCCGCCCTGGGAACTACAAGACTCACGAGCGTGGATGTATGCGCTCCTCCATGCAGGGTTGATAGCGTTGCTGCCTCCCCTGGGTTTCGCATCGTGGACGCCCTTTCCGCCTACCATAAAGGCCGCAATGGTGCCGCTAGGAGCCAGGGCGACTTCAAGGGCGCTCTTGAGCTGCTGTTGGTTCCCGGTCAAGGCCTCGCCATCCAAGAGTCGGGAGACGAGGTACTGGCTTCCGCCGGCCGGGTCGGTGTCGTAGTTGTTGTCGAACCAGGCTAGCCAAGAGTCGTACGCAGTGGGGAGGACGTAGAACTGAACCTTGTCTGCCCAGCGCTTCCGGATGGTGTCGTTGAGCGGCTTGAACAACTTTTCGACGGCATCGGGGCTTTCGACGTCTTGGAGGACGGTGGAGCCTAGGAGCCCAGCTACGCGATCTGGAACGCCTGGCAGCTGGAGGGGTGTCGCCATGTCTCTTGTGATGAGGTTGTAGCCGGAGAGGCCTTGCGACATGAGGTACGGTGTTTGGGAGAGGAGATAGGTAATGAGGTCGTAGACGAGGGGTTCATTGCGATCCGTAATTATTCCATAGAGGAGGCCCAGAATCTTTGGGCTCGGATGCGTCTTGAGTGTGGCAGAGGTGATGACGCCAAAGGTTGAGCCGCCTCCCTGTTTGTACGTCGTCAGTGCACAGCGCCAACTTAGGGAGGTTCGGAGTGTGTGGTTGAAACTTACTCCTCTCATTGCCCAGAATAGGTCCGAATGCTGATCTTCGTTGGCAACGACAATGTCTCCTCCTGGGGTAACAATCTCCATCTCCCACACGTTGTCAGCCGCCAGGCCGTACTTTGGTGTAAAGACTGAATGCCCGCCTCCGGTGATGTAGCCTCCGATCCCAACCGTCTTTCCGCCTCCACCGACGATGGTTTCGTTGTGCTTGCCTGCGGTAGCGTATATTTTATACATCTCGGATCCGCCACTAACAGTGATGGAATTGCCCCGAAGGACTCTGCCAGAGCCGTGTAGCTTGTACTGACCCTTGTTGTATGTCATCGCGTTGAGATGATGGGTCCATATGGAGAGCGAGCCTGGGGAGTTGGAGCGTCCCAAGTAATCGTGGCCGGTGTTCTTGACGTTGAGACGAACATTGTGCTTGCGAGCTTTGACGAATCGTTAGACCAGTCCGTTTTGCCTTTTCTTGTCACACGCAGTGGTTAAGGAGGGATCGGCTTACCAAAGTCTATACCGATCTTGACATGCTCTGCATTGGATGCGTTCACCACATAAGCAGGATAGCCTGCGGGAGAGCATGGTGCATCTTCTTCTGGTAGACAGGTGAAGTTGTCGTACTTGTCCCACATGACGGAGATGGGGCTTTTGACATGGAACTCGTACGTCTTCCATTCTTTGGCTACCTCGGCACACTGGCTCGTGTTAAAGGTAGGCTGGTCGGGATGGCATACTGCACCAGGAGGCACAGGCCGGAGGAGCCGTCCATTGAGCGTCCGATTGAGTGAAGCCCAGGCGTGAGCCGAAGGCCAGGAGGGAGTACCAGGATAGGCTTTGCATATTTCCGTTTGAGGAGCGCAGAGTCCAGCGCCAATGGCAGCGAGGGATAGTAGCAGCCGGAGACTAGAGGCGGACATTTCACCGGGCACTTGTCAAAGAAAGAGAGCATCGAAGTGAGGTTGACTGCATTGTGTTTCTTTCGAGGAGAAATTGCTATGATTTATATCCCGTAGACCCCGAGGAGGAGCAACAAGCAGGGGAAGAGAGGGAACCCATCGCGAGACTTCTCCTCTCCATGCGTCGAGTGGCCGTCGTTCAGCTTCGCCTGTTTTGGGGATGATGCCGCGAATATCCAAACCAATTCTCCCATATGCTCCTATTCGTTGAATGAATGATGAATCGTGGCTGTGGCGATCCGTTTTGCCCGGCCAATAGAGAGACGTCGCATTCGTCGGGATCGGGGGCCGCAGCATTAACATGCCACATCTGGAAAGATGCCGCGAAACAGTGACGGGAACAACGCGCGGCCCGGCCATCCAGCTGATGCCACGCTAGGGTCGACCTTATGCAAGCTCGGGTCAGCACTCCGCCGTATTCTGCGTATAGGGACAAACCACTGGGTAGACTTACCAGGCAGATAGGTACTGCGGAATATGAATCCATGAAGGACGTCCCACAGACCATCCTATTCGGGAGGCTCAGCGGGCAGCTGCTGGACGTAACCATGGCACAATGCTGCATTCAACGTCGATCAAAGGCCGAATTGTCGACTTCCACTTGTTGGCGTGCGATTGAGGCGAGAGGCGGAAAAGTATTCAGGCTTTGGCTGCTCGTCGAAATGGACTCAGAGACCTGGCCAAAGAGAGCAAAAAAAGATGGAAATGTCGAATTTCCCCGGCTGATCATCTTTTCGAAGGATGGGTATTGCCAAACGAGCTCCCATATGTGCTATATATCCTGGCATGATGGTGGTATGTGTACGCCGCTTGTCTCCGTGGCTGCCGTTATACTGGGGACAGTGATGCCCAAGACAACGAGGAGAAAGATGAGGGCCTGGTTGCCGCGAACGTATAACTACCGTAAGTCGACTTCGAAGTTTGGCTGCTGTTTCCTGGGGGAGGGGGAAGCCGTAGTCTTGTGAGGAGGGGGCGCGCTGGTAGGAGGTTTGGAGGTCGATGTATTTCCATCGCAGGCGTAGCAACGCTTGATTGCGTATCTGGACCCGCCGGCGCGTCGAGGGTCGCGAACTCGCGACGGCCCCTATAGAGCGCGGAATGGTAAAGGTGGTCTCGCTCGTCAAAAGACGGCCACTATCCGGGTCGTTTGGTTTGCGTATCTCAGTCGGCTGGTACATCCAGGGGCTCACCATGACGCCCTTATCCTGGCAGTCTGGTATCTCCAGATGTTGAATCTGGCCCTTTGTAATGCTGTCGCTCCAGATGTTGGATCTGGTTAGACAAGCCCGTGTCTGTCTATATGCGATCCATTGCGTAAGCTGAGGTACTCTTCACATAGTAGGGTGGTGGAGATAGGTCAAGGCAAGTTGTTGAGACAACATACCGATAAGTATATGAGGGCATTCCAGAAGGGAAACTTCGTCAGTAGGCGCATAGAAGCACGAGGCACCAGACGTCACGTCGTATATGTCATCAATCGGTACGCGGCCTCAGATCGTACAGATCTTCAGCCGGTAGGCGACGTCGCGTCGTATATGTCATCAGTCGGTACATGACCTGCGGTGTAGAACCTGGGTTGCCCCAAATTGCACCAGTCGGTAAATGCTCGAATGCAGAGAATCGTATCCCACAAGGGGGCTCTGGTTCGGCAAGGTGAGTGATGGGGTTTATCGGCAGGTGGGCCGATCAGTAGTGCGAAGGAGGCGTATCTTGAATCTCGTTGATACAGATGCCGAGTGTGAGGTAGAATAAAACATTATATTAAGGTCATGGACCTGCTTGGATGGTTAGCGCAATGTTCTGTCGCGAGTTTTCAAGACTTTAGGCAGTAGAGAGGACTCGTGTATACTTACCGAAGGCAAACAGAGATCGAACACAGACAGAACACGGAAAAAAAAAGCTCTTGAGAAGAGGAGATATGACAGCATGAAGGTACCGGGGCGCGAAATTAGAGAGCGGCAGAACACGAAGGAGATCTTGGTGAGTGAAAGAGCGGCAGAAGACAAAGGAGATATCTGGTAGCGAGCGTCGCGCAAGAGAAAATGGCCAAACCCGAAATAAAGGAGACAGAAACGACTAGGGAAGGATTCGAAGAGAGTAATCAAAGACCCCGGAGGGCTTCGACAAAAGAAGTACGAACGAACGGAAGCCTCGTTGTCCACAACTGGGAATGATGAACGACGGGCTTGATAAAGATTGATGCCTATCTGAGCGGGATGTTCCTACAGCCAAATCGTTTTGAAACCGTGGGCAGAACTGCCGGGCGGTGTAGGTGTTCTCTCAGGGGGAGGATCAAGCCAAACGATGGAAGGGTTTGTCCATTGTTAGGTGAGTTCAAGGTGATTTTGAACAAACATGTGTAGGAAGAGGGATTCGAGGTGAGTTTGAGCGTTTATCATCTGTTCATTCTTTGATTTGCACTTGGTATGCGTTGGAATCCGGGCTTGTTTTCCTGCATCTCAAGTCGGTGATTCAGGGCTGACCCTAAGCGAGGATGTCAAGGTGTACCCAGTGACAATGGCATTCCCCAGCGTCTGGCTTTGTCATGGAATTCAAGGAAAGGGGTGGCTCAGCTTGGAACGAAACAGTGAAGAGACGAATCCAAAAAGTAGCTGTGGCTTTAAATGCAGTTCCCTGATATGGCACCTTTATATCTTCTGGATTATCCCATCCGCGACGACGTTCTTCAAATGCATCTCAAAGATGCTGCCAGTTTTCTGCTACCTCATCGACATCGGCCTGAACTTCTCGATTACATTGCTGCTACGCTAAAAGTATTGTAGCCATGGGGTTGATCGTTTGCAAACAACGCTTTTCCTACGTTGTCGTTTGGTGTCAACTTGATGCAACGAATAACTCGTAATAAATAGCTCAGCCACCCCCTCTAGATCCCATGTTACTGTATATCAAACCAGCGAGAAGTGCCAGCATCCAGGTCAAACCCCTCCATACGTGTTGCATCAATGGGTTGATTCTGAAAGTATTGATCCAAAAGGCCCTATGCCCCTGTTAGATCCCACCTCAGGTAAAATGGTGAAGAGATTCATCAGAACGCCACTCACCCAATCGAGTCCCTCTATGCTGTCAATCATTTGCGACATGGGCCCGGCATATGGGAGGTCGTCAGCAGGAATGGCAAGACTTGGGTTCTCGGCCGTCAATGCAGACTGAGACGGGGGCTGAGAAGCAAGACTGGGGTCCTTCTCAGCTACCTTCTGTATCATCAGCCCGAGTGCTGAAGCCGCAAGCCCTGCCTCTGGAGACATGGAGCTGTTCGCTGCCCAGATGGCCTGCGATGTTTTCAGCGCAAGATATTCTCTCCTGGTCAGGGCATCGTGGTCTTTCCCAGGCGACAAAATACTTGAAGGGCGTCGGAGACGGACGGAAAGATCCAAACAGACCACCATGGCAGCCAGGAGGAAATCATGCATAGTCAGTGACGAAACCATCCATCGGTCATCGTAAAGACGCCCTCCGGGTTGAGATGCCTGGTGCAAATCCGCGTGGCGAGCCAAAATGTCGAGGGCTGCTTCGGCACAGGTTCGTCTGGAGTGCTCAAATCGACGGCTATCGACGTCGTAGTTTATGTATCGTCGATGGAGAACAATGAGCCCCTTCAAATAGAGCATCTCTAGAGTGCATCGTTCAAAGATGAGGTTCGACGGGTCCATAAACGAACGGTTGACATCTCTGCCCTTGAGTATCTCTGGTAGGTTATTGTACGTCTCCCTCAATTCACCGTCGAGCAGAATCGTGTTGTCGTAGGTTGGCAGTGATAGAGACTGAGAGTGGGCGACAATCTTTTTGAAGACTGCCATGATGCCCGATTTCGCGATTGGGTATCTGATGGGGGTGTTCTCAAATAGCGGCCGTCCAGGGGGAAGCGAGGTCATGCCTATCTCGAGATCGGAAAACTGCAGGTTCCTCGGCACCTTGGTATCGCAGAATTCGGTCGGGATCATGCTGGGGAAGCCCATCTGGAACGACATCAGCGCATCCACCTGGAATATGTTGTGCCAAACGCGACGTCGCATCTCCCCGTCGAAGACCGATATGCCTGGCAGGTTATCTGGGTCACGGTGATAACCTATCCGAAAGGCGAGGCGTATCAAGGTGCCCATTTCGAACCAGTGGTCTGAGGTCAGCTTGTTGTGGGTGAGATAGCAGCTCTGGAGATGGAGCATCATGGCCTCGAGAGCGTATGCGTTTGCGGTGGCGAAGCGTCCCAGGACGAGACACTCGACGGTTCGCTGTTGTAAAATGCTGACAGCGGGGCCTGAATCGCTGCTCTGCGAAGGAACAGCAATCTGTCGCATAGCTGTCGAGAGGCTGAGGACGGAGAAGAAGAGTGCAACCCAGAGAGGGGGTGCTTTCACGGGGGCTTTCCAGAACTTTTCATACTGTCCCTCCATGTCTGGTCAGCCAATTGTACGTAGAGTAGAGGATCTTGTTTGTTGGCAGCTTGAAAAGGAAGCAACCGACCTCTTTCTGGAACTTGGCAGGATGCAGTATGCCTACACGCAGACAGCATTAGCAAGGCCAAGCCGGAACCCAGCTCAGCAACCACGGGACATACCGAGAACCATGAACCTCGAGTTGAAATACTGCGAGACAAGAGCATCGCAGACCAATCTGGCGGGCACGGAACTGATGACGTCTTCCATCTCAATGACCGGAAACCTCCCAAAGAGATACTCGGCCCCTTCTTCCGGGACAAAGCTCTTGCGCTCCGGCTCCTCTTGGAGCAATGGGCGGTCAAACGCTGACAGATGCTCCCGGACTTCCTTGATCTCGTCCAGAATTGCTCTCCAGTGGCTGGGCTCGATGTAGCTGACTTGACCATTTCCGGATTCATGGCGATGAGGTTGTTCGGGCGGTAAGGCGAGATCCTCTTGGCGAGCCTGTGGCGGAGTGACGGATGCTCGATGCTCTGTGAAACCTGCTGACACTCTGCTGGTGGTGATAGACGCAGCTTGCTTGCCGGCCTTGACTCCCAGCCCGATCCCGGCAACGGAGGGATTCGGCGCTATCGAAGACAGCATCATCTCGAGGTTATCCAGCCGCTCCTGGATGTTGCCCGCTTTAGGCGGTCGGGGCTTGTTTCGAATGGCGTTTGGCGCATAGCGGCACAACGACGCCTGGTTTCGCCTGGTGCATCCCTCGCACGGTTGGCCGCGATTGCACATTTGCCTGTGAGAGATGAGTGTCCTGCCATGTCTTTGACTGGCCTTCCTTCGAGAGAAGGGTCTCTCTCTCTCGGGGCAGTCCGTCACTTAATGTGCTTACTTTCGAGCTCGACATGGTTCGCACGAGACGGGCGCCCGATTCCGCTTCTCGATTCTCCTGGGGCCAAACTCCATTGTGCGACTCCGACGGAGGAAGCGAAGCTATAATTGCGCTCCGTGCCTCACTTCTGCAGGAAAGAGGAGGAAGACTTGAGGCGCGAACCAGAGGGATCCCTACGAGCAAAGGCCGCTTGACACCGCGACTCGCGGAGCATTTAATGCTCCCGTCGGGGATATTATTTCCGGTCAGGTCCCCATCTCGACAATTCCCGCCTGGGGCATCCGCGGGACCAGCACGGGCAATGAACCCCTGCTACAGCAACGCCACAGACGGGCTGGCCCTCGTCGAGTGAGCACTATTGCGGAGATATAATCCCCGTATCCCCACAACGAACGGAAACCCGCGAGCTGCCGCTAGGAGTTACGTCGGTGTGGAAGCATGGGATTGGTGTGAGTTTGAGCTGTCGAGATAATGAGGAACAAGGTGAAGCCGGCAGACTACTCAGCTGAATCCTTCTCAATGTTCAATAAATAGGCGAACAGAAACACAGCCAACATGACTCGAACCTTAATAACCCGATCTTTTCAGCGAGTGAAGCAACCATCTGATTTCCCTCGTCAAGACCGATTCAACGACAGATATTGCTCCAGGAGAAATTGAACATGTCTTCCCTTCACGGTTTGGGATCTGTCATCTATGGCAAAGTCTGCGTGACCCTCCCTATACCCACCGCGTCCACCGATCTATCGAATCACATCATCATCGTCACCGGCTCAAACAGCGGCCTTGGCTTTGAAGCTACCCGCCATCTCTCCCGTCTCGGCGTGGGAAAGATTATCATGGCAGTTAGAACCCCCTCCAAGGGAGAAGCGGCTAAGCAACAGATTCTCCAATCAACCGGCAAACCCGAATCCTCCATTGAAGTCTGGTCCATCGACATGGATAGCCAGGACTCTGTCAAAGCCTTTGCCGATCGAGCATCTCTGTTGCCTCGCATTGACGGCATTCTGGCCAACGCGGGCATGATGACCACCCAATTCACCCTGAGCGAGGGAAACGAGAGGACGCTCAACGTCAATGTCATCAACACCTTTCTCCTGTTCTTCCTCCTCCTGCCGTCGATGCGCAGGTCAGAGCAGCAAACCGGCAATCCGTGCCGCTTCGCAATCCCCAATAGCGCCCTGCATTACATAGCCTCCCTTGCCGAGCTCAACGAGAAGGAGACGACGATGCTGGAACGACTCAACGACCCGAAACGAGCCGACATGGCTGGTAGGTATCCCCTATCCAAGCTGCTCGTTCTCTACATGGTACGAGAAATAGCCGAGAGAGGCAAGACGAGCAACAAGGGCAGATTCATCATCAACACTCCAAACCCAAGCTGGTGCAAGTCAGATCTCGGCAAGGAGATTGAGTCGGCCGGATATAAGTTGGCTGAGAAACTCTTGGCTCGCACTGCAGAAGAGGGCAGCCGAACGTTGGTCCACGGTGTGTTGGCGGACGAATCCAGCCATGGCCACTATCTGGCCAACTGCCACGTCCAAGCGTGAGTACCTTATCCTGTCCATTCCTCTGCCAGTAGACTTCTTTGCATATCAAATGGGACTCACCATGCGATCCCCTTCGAACAGACCAGCAAAGCACGCCACGAACCGCCGGGGTCAGGGAGCGCAAAAGAGATTCTTCAACGAACTCATCGTCAAGCTTGATTCTATCTCGCCCGGCATCGCGTCCAACCTTTAGAAGACAATTCCCTAACTTCAGGCTGCGAGTTCTATCCGGCGAGCTGAAGAGTTCCTACATCCCCGTCCGACTCAAGGATATAATATGAAGAGATGGAGATTGGCCGTTACAAGCGTTTTCTTCTTCTATTGCAGATGTGTTTGTCATCATAGATAGTGGGAGACCGGCGTTTTGCATTCAAGATATTCAGAAAGCTGTGATGCAAGGAAGCACCCACAGAGCGTGTTCAAGGGAGAAAGGCCGGTGATTTGTGATGAGGAGAGACAGGGAACAAGGAGGATGTCGCCTTGTACAAAGACGTCCTTAGTTTACTGCTACAATAGGGAAGCCACCGCAAGGTATTTTACAAATGTCAAGCTTTCCGCATCACATCCGCGAGCATCAGGAGTCCATATACGGACTTTTCGAGACATCGCCAGATATGCAATTGACACAGCGGATAATTTAAAGATATTCATTACTAGATACCTGGCCCAAATACTTGTCTAATCCCACAAAACCTTGCGATGAAACGAACAAAACAACAGACACAAACCCGCAAAGCCAGAAACCCGCAAAGCCAGAAACCCGCAAACCCATAGACCAACAAAGCCATCCAACCAGGAGAACCAGAGAAAGTAAACCAGAAAAGGGATCAAGAAAGAGAAAGGGTCAGCAAACTGCCCATAGAAGAACGCCACCCCAAAACAACCCCTCGAAACTCTTCCCAGAAAAGGTCTCCAGAAAAGTACCCCGAGACACCCGAAAGAACAATGATGAATGCTTCGAAAAAGCGCACAGAGTAAGACAGAGCAAAGGAAAGCAACAGCGAGTCAAGCAAACCAGAAAAACGACAAAAGTCTCCACGTCAGAAACCCCCCCGAAAAGCCCTTCGAATGGCCAAAAAGAACAAAAGCAATTGCTTTCCAAAGGCTTAAATAACAGCATAGTACAAAGAAATAGGAATAAAAGAAACAGACGCGACAACAGAAACGAAAAAGACTTCTAATCGAACAAAGAAAAAAGCAAAGACTTCTCTCTAAAGAGCCCACGAACCAAGAGCAAAAAAGCATAACAAAAAGAGAAACGACCGGCCAAGAAAAGTCCCATCAAGGGGCCTGCAAAACGGTAACAAGAGCAAAGCGAACTCCTCTAGAAAGCCACAGAACAACAAGAGAACAAATAACCAAGGGGGAACTAGGTAAGATATCTGAATAAAGAAGAAATAGAAGGAGAAGAACTGATGGGAAGGAAAAGTAAGAAATAGGAGGACGAAAAAAGGAAAAGGAAACGAAAAACAAGGAATAGCAGATAATCAAGAAAAAGCAGAAGGGGAACGACAAAGTGAAAAGGAAGAAGCAGAAAAAGAAAAGAAAATCCCTCTATAATCCCATCAAAGTATAAAGAACAAAAAAGCATAAAGGACATGAGAAGTGTTGACAAACGAAGCAAGGATGAAAGAAAGCGCAGAAAATAGAAGGAGTCCTCTCCAAAAAGGCCCATACCATGATAAACAAGAAGAGAATGATGATGAAAAGAAAGACGCAATGCAAGGAGTAAAGGGGGAACAACAACCAATAAAAAGAACAAGAAGCGCCCGCTCAAGAAAGCCCACAAAACAGCACACACCAAACAAGAACAACCCAGAACAAGAAGGCGAAAAAAGAAAACGAAAACACAGAAGAGGCCAAAGAATCATAATGATGCCGCTCGCCCCGATGTCCAAAAAGGCATGATCCCTCCCTCCCAGCCCAGTTTCCAAAAAGCCATACCAGACATCCGTCAGTCGACTTCCTCCGTATATCCAACACCTTCCCACAGAGACGTATTTGGTTTGGCCCTAAATGCAACTTGACCGGCTT